>NC_047524.1:30900428-31015775 GCF_902827115.2 Pseudochaenichthys georgianus | reverse complement strand
TAGTCTACCTGAGGAGCGGATGCTGAGCTGTTTCTGTCTCTGGAGGTTGTGGGGAACCCGCGGACTGACACCCACAGCAGGGTGAGGGTCAGGAGCCGGAGACAGGACCCTGTCCCCCGCCGCATCTTCTCCACAGCTCAGGGTCGATCTTCTCCAAAGTGGCGGAGCTCCTCAGCCTGTACCCGTGGAGGTGAGGGGGGTGGGGGTCAGGCGTCCTGCTGTCCGTGCGCTCTCTCCGCTCCGACTGGAGACGCTTGATCCCAAATTGTTATAATCCCTGGTGTCCGATTCCTTATTCAGGTATGGTTATTCCATGCACATGTAGAATGCAACTAGTAAACCGACGATACGTTTCCTCAGGTTGTGTTCTCCGTCTTTAGGCAGAACTCTCAGTACGGCCGGGTTTCAGCGCGCAGAGCGGGGAGGTGTGCAGCTCTCCCCGGCTGAGCTCATCCTCTCGGTCCGGTTCCTCTGGTTGCAGTCCAGCTTGTAGTATTGGCTTTGCCCCGGATGACGCAACGGAGGGAGGGGAGGTTGGGGGTCAGCAGGGGATCCTGGGGAGGGTAACACAGGCACGCAGCGTCATAGTCCTTAATGCTGGAAGTAATCTGATTTTTAATACAGGACCCTAAAGAGGTGGAAGAAGTACTTAGATCGTGTACTTCAGTAAAAGCAGTAAATAAGGCTGCATTCAAATTCTTACTAAAAGTACCAAAGTATTGGCAATAACATCAGTGGCGACTGGTCATTATGGGCAGGTGGGGCACAGTCCCACCTAGTGTCAGCAGAAAGTAATTCAAATAATAATTCAAAGAAAATGCAAAAGAAATGCATCTTAAAATATATTTTAAGATCATGTTTAATCATCTGATTCGTCTGTACATTGCTGTTTTAGTCTGTGTTCTTCTAATTAGTGCCTATTGAGCCGTAACACGACACTGCGCATGCTCAGAGTATTTGTCTATTCAATAGAGGTTTCTCAATACTCTAATTTCCCCTCCTCGACTCCTCGGTCCTCTGGTAGTGACCCGGAAATGGATTTCAGCGCGCCATGTTGAAGGACATCTAATTTCTCTAAAAATGCAGATCGAGGACCGAGCATCGAGCATTGAGGAGGCTCTCTGGAGGAGCTCAAACCGAGGAGACACTGATGGGTCCTCCACGGCTCCTCCGCGGACGCATTTCTGGGAACGGTGGAGGCGTTACGCACGGCCGGACTTATCTCAGCCAATGACAGCTCTGCATGCATTCCCTGGATATTATTTTAGAAACTGCTTTCATCGCGAAGCGATGTTTACAGTAGAGGCTTCTCAATTCTTAAATTTCCCCTCCTCGACTCCCCTCCTCCACTCGATCCCCTCCTCGAGACTTAGTCCCGCCCACAGGAGATGCGAGCGGAGGACCGAGGAGGGGAACCGAGGAGAGAGGAGGGGAAGCAGCAGACGTTTAAAGAAATGAGAACTCCTCTCCTCTGAGCGGTCATATGAAAGCGACGTCCGTTCATTATTACGTGGCAAGAGCTGCATCAGCTGTCGAGTGTTTTGTCATATTTTATAATCTCTGTTAGATCAGCTGAACATTGTTCCCCCACATATTTACTTTGAATTCATTGACAGTGCGGTATAATGAGACAATAAAAGGCTACAGATGCGGACACACAAATATATTTATATAAATATATACAATTTAAAGTATGAGAGCACTCTCATAATAACGTAACACAATCAGAGACTGGATATATCCCCCCCTCTCTCTGGTCGCTGAAATGGGGAATTGAAATTACGGGCCAAAAGTTGTATTTGCAAGTATTAAAAGTAAGCAGAGGACACCAAACCAACTGAGACCCGTCTGTCCGCCACATCTACGCATTGTACAACACACACCTACACACTGTACCACACACACAGTGGCGCCAGCAGGGGGGGCCAGGGGGGGCCATGGCCACCCTGATATATTTGTTGGCCCCCCCACCACACACACCGCCTCGCCAGTCACGTATGCATAGTAGTTTATCTGATATTTAACAACAAATACACAGCCAGCGAGTCGCTTGATTTGAGCTTCCAACGCTCATACTGTAGCCCCTCCCTCTCCCTCTGCTACCATGGTAACACTCTGATACTCGGCGCACCACTCTGATACTCGGCGTACCACTCTGATACTCGCGCGCACCACTCTGAGATTCGCACAGACAGCAGAAGGTTGCAGCAAAACGTTTCTTTCTACTGACTGGACTGGAGTTGACAAAAATCCACCAGACTTCTAGAAGGTAAGTCGTATACGTTCGTTGCCTGTTAAGCCCCACAACACTTTAGGCTTTAGTGTGTTAGCTTTAGGTAGCAAAAAACGGAGATATGCTTACCTTTAGCTGTTATGCTAATCAAAAATTGTGTTCAATGGCATTAAAACGAGAAAAACGCTGGAAGACCTGGAAAACGGGCTCGGGGCTCAGTAAAGGCTGGCTTGACTTCAGGTATAATTCGTCTGTAAACACACTTTAATCCTAACCCCTATCCTAGTTAGCCGACATCAGCTAACGTTAGCTTAGAAAGCTAAACTAACGTTAGCTGATGTCGGTATGCTGGGATGGTGTAATGCAGGGGTCGGCAACAGGCGGACCGCGGTCCGGATCCGGACCCAGGCGCCGACCTATACGGACCTGGAGCTATAAGCAATACATTAATAGGGGATTTTTCGGCGCCTCCCGCTTTTTTAACGCTGATTTGGGTGACTTGTGTAATTCGTGGAGAACCGAAGAGTTTTCGTTTTGGCGGTGGGGGGGGGGAGTCAGTCCGACAAACGGACAACTTCTCACTTCAAAAAAGAAGAAGAAATCTAGACCGCAAAAATAATTAAACAAGCAAGTACCTGTTTTTCCTGGCCAAGGACAGGTTCATGAACACAACACGAGCGTAACGTGTCTTCACCTTATGGTCTTCACGTGGTATCTGTCTGTCTGAAAGGAGTGCTGAGCACCGGAACGCCGCTCCAGCCCTTAAAATATTGCAATACCCATACGGAGCCGTACACATGCCGCAGTGTTTGCGTGGCTGTGTCTTTAGTTGTAAGCACAGTGGCGATCTGTTGTTGTTATTAGCATCTGGTTAGCTAGCTATGCTAACGAATTTAAAGAGCTTTTCTACAACCAGGTGGAAGAGAGCTATCTCCTGAGAGGCTCAAATAACCTCAGCTCAGTGAGGTTAAGGCACACCTTGATATGATCATTATAGTTATTAATGAGACTAAATGAAAAACAGGTATAAAATACTATATGACAGCAACAAAAAAGTTGTTAAAAATAACAAGAATAGAGTTTAAAAGGGGAGTGATTTGTAAAATATCCAAAAAGGAAAATATGCTACAGTTCTGTTTCATATGGGTGTTGAGAGATGTATCCATAGATCTCTTAATGTTGCTCTCAAAGTGCACCACATTGATGCATTTAACTTCAATATTTAAACATTACACATATCCACAGTATTTAAGTAATGTTAATTGACAATAAATATTGTTGTTTTTTAATTGTACTTTCTTTATTTTATTGGCAGTCAGTTGTTGATTACATGCAGACGTTGATAAAGCTACAGGTCACTTCAATATATATCACACTAATTCATGAAGCAACTTAGACATTTTTATGTTCCGGACCTTTGCATGGGGAGATTTTCTCTAACTGGACCTCGTTGAATTTTAGTTGAATACCCCTGGTGTAATGCGTAGGCTACTATTAATCACTGCTGTGTGTTATGTCAATTTGTAGAAAATGAAGAGAAAGTCAACAGACATCTCTTCTTATTTTAAGAAGAAGATGAGTAAAGGAGAGACAGAGCTGGCAGGGGAGCAGCAGCATAGGGCTAGTGAGGAGATGGCCATACATGCTAGAAAGTACATGTGGAACTCTGTTTTGTAAAAGTGAAACTAAAACCTAAGTGCAGTTTTATTAATGTGATTGTGACCTTTGTAATCATTTAAGTCTTCTACACACTTTAGGTCTGCAGCTCCTTCAAAATGAAACGAGAATCTATGCAGTTTTTCCTCTTCTGTGTTCTGAGGTTATGAGCCGACCATTAGTCAAGTTTGTTTTCATAATGTTCTGTATGCTAATTTAAAAAAGGGTAACCAGTTTGTTTATAAAGTATATACATTCCAAAACAAATGGAATACAAGCTATATGTATTACTCTCACCACAGTGGCCTAATCTAAAAAAAATAGAAATATGTCTCGTCACCTATTTTCTGTCTAACACTAAAAGGTGGTGTTTTGTGTCATTTATAATGTTTTGAATTTGCTATAAAGGTCAATAATAGATGGTGTTTTTGTGTTCAATCACAGTATGTATTTAACATTTTGTACCCCTTGTGTTTTTGGGTCCTGTTGAAATAAAATAGTCATGTTTTAAAACTTGATTTAATAAAGTCATGTCAATCATCTTTGATCCCAGTGTGACACAAACAGCTTTGTTCTAAAACAAGTTATAACCTAGAGACAGAATATAACTGAAGAACATGTTGTGTTGCTTTGTGTATTGTGTGTTGAGAATGCTGGAAATGTTGTGCCTTACAATAAAGGAACTTATTTGAATTAAGCTGTATTTGTCTATTTAAAAGGAAAGAACAACTAGCATATATAAAAAACAAAACAATAAATCACCAACACATGTATACATAACACAAAACAAGGTTCTTTTAAATGTTGTTTGAAGTAAAATGTTAACTATCCGTATTATATTCACTTCAGATGAATAGTATCAGGAAATGTAAAATAAGAAACCAAAGTATATCAGTAGGTGATTCTCTTTTCCATTGTTTTCATCTAGTCTATACTTTTACAACAATTAAATGCTTGGTTTTGGTGGGCCACCCCAAGATTTTCAGTGGCCCCATTTGGCCACCCCTATGAAACATTTCTGGAGGCGCCACTGCTGAGAGCGCGTTCACGTCGAAGACACGAGTGGATCTGACTTTAATTACATTTGACTCGAGTGTTTCGTCAACATAATGTGCTGCTTAAAATAATCCTTCTGCATCCAGTCTGTGACACTGTGAGTGTTGCACGGCCAGATGAGGCTGGAGAAGCTGACTCAGATAAGGAAATATATGATATATTATGATATTATATGATCGATGATCTGATTGATGATGTAATATGAATGATAAGTGCGACACGTCGGCGTCTTCTCTGCATACGGCAGTTTAAACTGTATTTCCTTTATCCTGTAATATGACTTGAGAGATTTAAACTCCGCACACTGAGTTGATCTCTTTTCTATAGACGCCGGAGGCGGGCAGCGTCAGGTAAAAGAAGTTATTTAGCCTTCTCAAACCTGAGCCTCACGCACCGCCTATGGGGGATGTGCTGGTGACTTATCCGACCGGCCCACTTCGGTACCGGCCCATCGGGATTCGTGGCAGTCCGCCACTGCACCCAGCCCACGTAAACTGTCAACGGAGGGAGCCTCGCTGCGGGGAAACGGTGGACCTAGTGTCCCGATCGGAGTGGGAATAATAATAATAATAATCCGTGCATTTTATCCATTAATTTCCCCAACATTGTGGTAAGAAAACCACACGTTTAATCCATGTTGGTGTACTATAACTACAAAAAGCATCGGTTTGTTTTCTCCATAGACTGTATAGAGAGGCGAAGTCCCTCCCTTTCCGGGAGCCTCCATGGGACCCCGGAAGCGTAAAATTATACATTGAAGTCAATGGAGAGAGAAAGGTTATCTTTTGATCCCGTTTGAATTGTGCCACGAATGACACATATGATGTTTGTCAATTTAAAAGAATATTTTGCAAGTCAAAAAAATTAAAATGTGTCGTAAAACTGTGAAGTTACACATTTTTTTGTGTGAAACCGCTGAGTGAACTACAGGTCTCTTGGTCTCGCACAATACGCGTCACCATCACAAAGATGGCCGTCACGTTAGCAAATTTCACCTGTTTCTTTCAGAATGAGAATAAAAGTATAAAACGAGGTGACTACAAGTCTGGACACGTTGAGAGCTGTACATACACGAAAGGGGAGTTATTCGGTTCTGTAAGAGCAGCGGGACCGGCTTTACAAGATGTTGGTGAGTAATATGAGTGCAATGACGTGTAACGTTAATGTCAGCTAGCTAACATTAGCTAACAAGATACATTAACGTGTTTTGTTTCAGTAACTAGTTTTCTCCTTAAGAACTTCGTGGTCTCTGTGTATGCTGTGTGGATAACATTAGTGTTCACAAGAACAAGGTACACTCCCGTGTTTTGTTTTAGTTACTCTTCAGATTGAAGCGGACAGTTTTATATCGACTATACTGTATGTGTGATCTCCTTTTACATCTCGTTGTGTCATTTGAGTTTATTTGCTGTGTGTAGATTCAAGGGTTTTGGTTATCTTGTCAATTTGTTTGGTTATCCAGGCGCAGCTGTGTGTGACTCCCTCTGGTACACTGGTATGTGTTTTCCTAATGTAGAGAGCATTGATTAATTAATAAACTACACACTGAGTCTAGATCCTGACCAAATCCTTTTTTATTGTTGATCAAATGTTTTTCAAAAATGTATTCATACACATTTAGAAAAATACAATGTACAATCACAATCAATACAGAAAAAACAAACAACAACAACAATCAGACAAGAGGACAAAACTATGGAAAAATAAACCCTCCCACCCCCAGATCCGGACCATCCTTGTATTATTGCTCATTCAATCTATTATAGCATGCTAACAAACATGGTACTTACTTTATTTTTACAGATCTGCATGGGAGAGGATGGCGCGATGCAGAGCGCTGTCTGTGATTGTGCACGGGGGATGTACAAATGCAGTCACGCTGCAGAATTGGCAATATGTGCCATGTGGCAGATCGCTCCACAGATGTCGAGTGCCAGTGGAGGAAGCCTGGCACTTCCAAAGTAATCCAGCCGGTGTCTCAACTCTACCAACAGTGAGAGGAGACATACAACCCACTGGCCAGAGACATCGCCACTCAGGATGTAGACTGGTTCAGGTCTGCACTGAGGGGCGCACAGTGTGGCATGGCATGGCTTTTGTCACCTGAGCCAGAGCCGCGGCCTCAACATCAGGCCATTGTCACCGTGCCGGAGCTGGTGAAGGGGCATGGGGGTCGGGGGCTTGAGGCAATTCTTGCCTCAATGCGACTGAGCAGAGACCAGCAAGCTGCCATCCAGACAGCCACCAGAGGACAGCGGACAAAGTGGCAGTTACACAGGCGGGGCAGGTTGACAGCCAGCAAGTTTGGTGCTGTGCTGCAGTCGGGACTTTCATCCACTCCATGCGCGTCCCTCATGAAGAGGGTGCTCGGGGGGTACAACTTGGACGGAGTCATGGCTGTCAACTGGGGGGTTGTAAACGAGGCCGAAGGGGTGAAGGCTTTTGTGCAGGCCTATCAGGAGACAGTGTTCGAGTCTGGTCTCTTTGTGAGTGAGTCGGTGTTTTGGGAGCATCACCCGATGGACTTGTGCAGCCATCTGCCCTGCTGGAGGTGAAGTGTCCACCATCATTATATAGGATATATATATATATATATATTTGTATACATATCTGTAAATTGTATAATTTTATTTGATTTAAAAGTATTTTTGATCTCTGTCTATAAACACAAACTGAGTAAGATTGACAATAAAGTTGACTTTGAAAAATATATATATATATAAATATATATATTTTTCTCAGAACAGATTTGATTTTCTGAAGTTAATTTAACTTAACCATGTAAGGTCATTATTAAAAAGGTACAATCAATTTGTTTAGGGTTGACTAAAATAATGATAAACATTTCATTTGGATAATTTACTGACAGAATAAGAAACTCAATGATGCTCTACTCACCTGTTCCTTTTTATAAAGTTAAACAGTTGAAACGATAGATTTTAGTAAACTTAAAAACAACCTTCTCCAAAAGCTATCAAGGAATATACCGAATACTTGTTTTAGAACTTTATTACATATTTGTGATCCATACTTGACAGAAGCTTGTGTTTACACTGAACTGTTACTCATATATTAATGTCTTTGTAACTTCTTTAAACCACTACCTCACTCATTTCTTTCATTCATCACGGTTCAGTAAACTAAGTGATACATGAACCGGTTTGATCATTATAATAACGTAGGATTGCAACTCTTTGAAACTGTACACTGTTAAAAAGGATATTGGTTTTTAGTCAGATGGGCAAATGTTATCATGCTGAGTGAACCCACTGCCCATTACAACTCATTAAGACGAGTTACAAAAACGTCAACTTGAAAAATATTTGTAAACTCAGAATAATCCGTTGCATTAAATTGATAACATGAGTCAGGCTCGGCATTGTATGTAACACGCATGCGCCCGCAATATGACGTCACACGCAGTGTCCCAAAACTGAAATGAATTTGAAATCCGAGTTGGCTGCCATCTTTCTTCCTCGCTCAGAGCCCGGACTGGAGTTATCAAGTAAGTACATTCAAATGTAATCTAGTTCATCAGCAGACAATGCAAATTAATCCTCTAACGTTAGTCTCTGTCTCAGACTGACTGTCGCCACACCTTTTAGCTGTGTCTTTAGTTGTAAGCACAGTGGCGATCTGTTGTTGTTAGCATCTGGTTAGCTAGCTATGCTAACGAATTTAAAGAGCTTTTCTACAACCAGGTGGAAGAGAGCTCTCTCCTGAGAGGCTCAAATAACCTCAGCTCAGTGAGGTTAAGGCACACCTTGATATGATCATTATAGTTATTAATGAGACTAAATGAAAAACAATTATAAAATACTATATGACAAAAACGTTGTTAAAAATTACAAGAATAGAGTTTGAAAGGGGAGTGATTTGTAAAATATCCTAAAAGGAAAATATGCTACAGTTCTGTTTCATATAGGTGTTGAGAGATGTATCCATAGATCTCCTCATGTTGCTCTCAAAGTGCACCACATTGATGCATTTAACTCCAATATTTAAACATTACACATATCCACAGTATTTAAGTAATGTTAATTGACAATAAATATTGTTGTTTTTGAATTGTCATTCTTTATTTGATTGGCAGTCAGTTGTTGATTACATGTAGACGTTGATAAAGCTACAGGTCACTTCAATATATATCACACTAATTCATGAAGCAAGTTAGACATTTTGATGATCCGGACCTTTGCATGGGGACATTTTCTCTAACTGGACCTCTTGGATTTTAGTTGAAGACCCCTGACATAGAGGATCAAGACCTGCATGATTTGTTTCAACAGAAAGTTGCATCTTTCTTACTGCGTATGCAAACGATTTTGCATGTGTCTAAGACAAAAACCCAGGAAATTATAAACGAGCTATGTAGTATTAGCTCAGCTGTGGAAGAGTGCACACCACAAATAATTGGAAGTGTACTGATCAACCACAATTGTGCAGTAAATAGTGCAGTCACCACTGCTATAACAGAGATAGTTAAAAAAGCAAACCCCCTAAGTTTCCTGTCAAAGGGCGGACCTTTTGGCTCTGAATACAAAAGAGAAACTTTTTACAAGAATAATTTTAAAGTGATTGAGCCGATTGAATATGTTTTAGATGCATCTTCCAGACGTACATTTGTTTATATTCCAATTCTGAAAGTCTTGACAGAGCTGTTAAATCGTAATAATGTTCTTCTATTTCATGTATTGCATGTTCAACATTTGTATATGGTTTGACATATATATGCTTGTGCAATACCAAATATTGCATCTGGGCAGCTTGTGAAATGTGAAAACGTAGGTCACTTTTAACTTGGACTAAAATGATGTAATGTCACTTCTTCATATAGATCGTCAAGGAATTCACCAGGCTGATGTCGATGGACCTCAATTCGCTCTATGAGGGTCTGGACAGCCACCTGCAGAAATTCCTTCAGTTGTTCAGGTCAAAGCGCTTTGAGGGGATCAAAGAAATTACATCCTTAATGGAGAGCCTCGACAAGGATGTAAGTACAGTTCTTTACTTTAAAGTACTTTGAGGCAATAGAGCTGCCTTTCCACATTCATTCATGTGTTCTCGTGTAAACTCAATGTAATTGTTACGACGGGATACAGGGGAAGGACCCAAAAGCAGGCGCCTGATGCAGTTCAATGATTTAATAAACAACATGGTGGTACAAAGGCTTAAGGGATAGTGAGGCAGGCAAGGGTCAGAGAAGGCAGGCCACACACGGACACCGACACACGGAATATGAAGGAATCTATTAAGTTAGCTGTGAACGTAGTGCAAATAACCAGAATGCCTTGTGGAGTGAGGGGGTCATATAATTATGATAGCAACGAGCAATATTAATTTATCATGTGTTTTGGCAGGCATCGAACCAAAGGAAGAGGGCAGCATGTTGCAGGGCCTACCATGGTACATGAGGGAGAATCCTTCAACTATCATGAAGATGTGTGAGGTAAGCGCTGAAATGTCGTTCAAGATGATACAAAAAACGAGTTCACAGGGTTTCAGGCGTCGTCTGTGTATGCACATATGCCAAAGCATCTCTAAAGCACTTTCGTTGTTGTTTTTTGTTTCTTTTTGCATGAAGCCAACGGATCCTGAAGAGGACGTCATCAAGGGAATGGTGATTGGAGTCCTTTCAGTCGTTGAAGATGTGAAGGAACCTCTTCCAGCTTCCTACAACGATGTCACCCTCGTGATCGAGGAAAGGATAGTCATACGTGACCTTGGTGATTAACCCAATGCTTTTGTGAACCTGATGGGATTGCAGTACATGCTGAACCTTGACTATCCAAAAGACTTGAAATACACCTTTGAGGTGATTCAGCGCCTGTTCATGGGAATTGGGTTGGACTCGTGCACTCCCTGGGTCCACTCTCTGAAGAATATATTGCTCAGTTAGAGAGATGGTCTAGGAAGATGTCTCTGCATCCGTCCCAAATGATGCATTTTCATTTTTTGTCCACTGTTTCATTTGTCCACTGTTCCAAGAGGAAAACAAATGTATAGCCCCTCTGTGGGTCACACCAGTTTATTTGGTTTTCATTTTCTATTGCTCTATTTTGAGGAAGTGTCAGAGAGACACTAGTGTGTATTTTATGTTGTACAGCAACCATGAACAGAGTGGATATTTCAGTACTGTTAGAATGTTTTAATGTTCTGACTGACAGCTAAGTTAAGAGAGATACAATTTTCTATGCATTTTACTGCAGCAACCCTGAACACTTACTCCTCAGAATGAAACACGTCCAGAAGAATGGACCACAGATGGAAATGAGCTATTAGCTATAATCTGGCATATTGCATCTCTTCTCTTTGCTGAGATTAATGTTTTTGTATGCATGGTCCTTCTATAAATAAATAAATGTCATGCAAAACTGCCTGCCTGCCTTCGACTCTCCCTGAACTGCCTGATCTTTTAATGTTCAATGTTAACCATTTGAGCAGATCGCATTAAGTAGAAAAGATCGCAGATGCTAATGTGCCGTTAGCCTACCTCCCGCCCCCTTAGCACCTGGCGGAGGGGGCGATAGGCTACTCTTCAAATGTTTCACAAAATACTTACCATCATGACTACTCTTACGGTTTAACATTTGGGGTTACTTCATGTTAAGGCTAATACAAATGACAAGGCTAAGTAATGTGATGCTAACTAACGTGCTCGCTACTAGCTATGTAGCTAGCTTGACTGTGTTCCATGCACAACATGTGTATTACCTGATATGTTTGGTCCAATGACTCCTGGTCCTTTCATCAGACAGGAAGCGATAGAACGAGCTATGATCTATAAGTATGATCACTTATGTGATTACAACCTGGTACAAAGCACACAGGCATCTTGTAAAAGTGAATTTATTTTTAGTAATCTCTTATTTATTGGAGGGAATAATCAGTTATGAGATCTTCTTCTTCTTCTTCTTCTTCGCTTTAATCACGAGTCGCAACCACTTGGAGCATTATCGCCTGTGACATCACTTACGCGAGCCAGAATGGGATTTGGGATTTGTAGTCGCGTATTTTTCATAGTCTTATATTTCAACAGTTTTACGACAAAATGTGACTTTTTTGACATGGAACTTGTTGTTTAAGATTGACAAACATCATATGTGTAGTTCGTGGCACAATTCAAACGGGATCAAAAGATACGTTTTCTCTCTCCATTGAATTCAATGTTAATTTTTCGCTTCCGGGGTCCCATGGGCCGGAAGTAGATGGGCGTGACTTCGCCTCTCTATAAGGTTTTCTCATCAGGAAATGCAGACCGGCACAAACAAACGATTTGTAATCATCATCCTCACGATCATTTAATCATTTGTATCATATGTTCGCCGAATTGACATGAAAGCACTAATAAATGTAGTTTCATCCACTTGAGTTTACAACTACAAAAATAATCGATTTGTTTTTATATCACATCCGACGGGAGGAAATTTAGCAGCTCTCACTCCCGATTTTTAATCCTAATGTAATCATCATCTTCATCACGATCATTTATGTTTATGTTCGCCGAATTGACATGAAAGCACTGACAAATATGAATATACTGTAGTCAACTTCATTAAAACTTTATTAACGTGCCTAAACTCAGTAATTCACCATTTCTACGTATGACAACACACTTTGTCCGTGTTTGGCTCTCTCGCCGCACAGTGAAGCGTTCCCGCATTGACGTCACTTCCGGCTTCCCCCAAAACTTCAAAATGAGTCGAAGGAATTTCCCCGCGATGTTCGAAATTATTGGTATTTAACGGAACGGTATCGCTTTTTCTTTTTTAAACTGACGGTTCGAGATTACTAGTAGCCCAATATTTCATTGCACAACAGTTGTTGGGATGCTGTGTCGCAGGCTCTTTAAGTGAGAGTGAAAACACAAGGTAAGTTTAATACTACTGTTTTATATAAGTAAGCATACTAAACATGTATTCTATCACTGTATTATATAAGTAATCTTGTTAGTAACCTACTGTATGGCAGGTGGAGGGGCAGTGATGTTACAGGTGGAGGAGCAAAACTGCAAGACTGCAAACTCCCAAGACAGAGAAATCAAATGTTGTTCTCCAGAGAAGAGGTTGATTTCACTTCAATTTTTTCATATTTTCTAAAGATGTGGAAATGGCACCAAAAAAAACTTGAGAGCTGTAACCAAGACAACTGTAACAACATGAGTAGAGAGCCACCAAGGTTTTTCAAGTACCTCTCTTACTCCATTTTGCCAACCCAAACTTCCAGGTACATGACGGGACACCTTGCTTGTTTTTGTTGTTTGCGCTCCTCTGGCTGGGTGCTGGCGGGTGGAGGGCAGTGATCCCATCCCTTCTTCCTTCAATCTTTGAGACCAATGTAAGTAGAAGACATGGCACTGTAAATGTTCGAACATTTAAAATATGATACCACTTAAAAATAAGAAATATTACTTTTGTTACTAAGAGTTCATACTTATTATACCTGTGTCACCTTTCACACTATCGCTGTGATCATGAGCTATGGGCTTTGTAGATACAGGGGCCCTTCTCTTTTTGACCACAGGGCGATGCACGAAGAAGGTGGGTAGAGCCTCTGCTCTCAGCCTAGTCTTGCCCTTTTTTGTCTTGACAAACGAGTGACTTGAGGTTACTTCACACACAGAACAACTCAGTTTTGTCTGCCCACATACATATTTCATAGTGGTTGAATACACAGTATTAGGAAACACTTTATACTTACTGGACATGTTATACTCATTACATACTGTATATAAAATATGACCAAGAATGTGAGACAACTTTATAGAAATTCATATCACATCTGTTACTGATGCCATTTGTCATACTTTGTTAAACTCACAAATAATAAAGTTCCATACCTTCAGTTGGGAACAAAGACCACACCTTATCTCCCCAAGGCAATTTCCCATCCAATAGGTTTGCTATATAGGTGTGTATAACCCTTTCTCCTGTCTGTTACTCCCTCTCTCAGCACAAGAACCAGAGGGGGATTCAATGGAGCCTGAATACCTGCACTGAGACCCTCACCCTGCACCCTGAGTCTCAACTCTGTGTTTTTCAAGCCTTTCCCTGTTTTTCTGTATTAAACAAAACATTAAGCTTTCCCAATGGTGTGGTTTTCGTTTGGTGAAAAAGTGCAAATGCAGTGTTTGTATAAAAATCACATATTTTTTTGCTGTTGGTTTTTTTGCTCCTGCTTCCTCCGCTCTGTGTCAGTGTGGAAGCCGTACATTCGTTCTCCTTTCTCTGAGCGATTGGAGCATCCCCAGGCAGCACAGCAAACCATGGTGGCGACTAGGAGGCAGCACAGCAAACCAGGACAACACGGAGGAAAAGGCACAGACAAACTGCATGATATGCTATTCAATGTTTATTGAATTCCATGTATTTGCAATGGATGTTCCTAAAACACATTTAACATCATCATCATCATCATCATGCTGCTGCTGCTGCTGCTGCTAGTCCTTTGATAGTCACCTGTCGGTCTCCTGTCCTTTCTGAAAGCCATAAAGATGACATTAGTCATTTAGATAACTTGTGTCCTCAATTACCATGGGATTACTGAAACTACCATGAATTTAAGAAAATGGTAGAAATTAATCTAATCTGAATTGTAAAGCATTACTTTAGATCCCCTCCCTCTAAATATATCAATACACATTAGAAAGTGATGCTCCTGACTACCATACAAGTTTAAGAAGATAATATTGGTTTTAAAGAATTCAAAGCTATAAATAAACAACAGGCTCTTTAACCAAGGCACTGTTAGTAACATGTAAACTAGTTGTTCACACTAATCCTAATATTATCACTTAATATTAGCAAATTCTATTTTATTTTTAAAACATATTGATGTAAATACATACACATATCGATTTGTTGTATAAATATTGCAAATCAAAACCTTAATTCACTAATAATTACCAAAAATCGTAGTTCTATCTCCTGTTATCAATGCATTCACATTGCCCGCCATGAACTTCCGGGGAACGATCCCTCGTCTACATGAACCACGTGACGATAACCGTTTTTGGACTTCCGTTGTCGTAACTCTTCTATTATATGGCTCTGGGCCCGCCCAGAGGGCCTCAGCTGCTGTGCGCAGTTCTCCGCTCAGTTCTCCGCGCACCCCCCACGAGAGAGTGAGAGATGACAAGGGGAGCACGTCTGTAACCCGACACCGTTGCAATGAATCGACATCTGACCAATCATGGCTTTGAAACGGCCACTAGTGCAGGTGAAGAGATGTCGGTGAAAAGACAGTTTCAGTCCGGCGCAAAAAACAAAACATGAAGAAATTAGAGCATCACTCGAAGGCAGGGGCGGACTGGGACTACAAATCAGCCCGGGACTCTCGACCGGCCCACTTCGGTACCGCCGGCCCACCGCGGTACCGCAAGTAAATTGTCGACCGGGTGGGGGGTAGACAATTTACTAGCGGTAGACATTAAGGGTAAATAATGTCTACCGGGCCCGGAGCATTCGTCCAAAAAAAAAAAAACGACTAATAATGAAGAAAATTAACACATTTCTTGCAATAGTAATGTATGCACTAACTACATTACTACTTACTACATTTTAATCATCAGTTCTTCCTCATTTTTCTCAATTGTTCATATTTGGTTTATTAAAATAATGATATTGTGGTCATTGTTAAAAGATGTCTGCTATTATTATTATTATTTGTATAATGCACTTTCTGCCTTCCTGTCATTAGGAGTTAGAAATGTAATGGCTATGTAATTGATTTGATTAGAACCTTCATTATCCTAAACTGCTGGGACATTTTGCCAATACCTTTATATTGTCTACTCTTCACTTACTTGTCAGCATAGGTCGGCATTGATGTACAGAGCCGACAGAAGACCTTGTTTATACTGGCATCATATTGAGAGGTGCAGCCAGTGACGCGTCCTAAAACCAGGAAGTAAGCTGCTGGTTCCCTCGACAAGGGTTTTGGAAAATAGCTGGAAATAAGGTCTGTGGAAAACAAACCTGTTTGATAAATGCACGTTTTGTTCAGCTGGATAATCTCCACATGTCTATCCTACTTTTATAATTTTCGAATCATAAATCTAATCGATAGATTATAAAAGGGTTTTAGGACGCGGCACTGCAGCCAACTCCATCGATCAAGCTGAAACTTTCTCTCCCTCTTCTTCTCATACTCCCTGTCACTCTCCATATCCGCGATAGTCTGTAGTGAAGGAGCGTGCTCCCGCTGCGCTCCACAGCAAACAGCTGTTTGCTTTTCACCCAACAACAACGACAACCGACTCACGGAACGCTATGTTGTAGCGTTGATAAACGAAACTATTTAACTAAATTGCTAGTCAAAATACCAATACCACAGGACCATTTTTTTAAAGCAATATTTTTAGTGGCCCGAGCGAGCGGGCAAGTGGAAAGTACGTTATGCTGGCCCGGGGTGTCTAAATAGTGCTTCCGGGCCAGCGGGCCATTTAATGTCGAGCCCTGCCGGTTACCAGCCGGCCCACATCGTCCGACCGGCCCACTTCAGTACCGGCCCATCGGGATTCGTCCCGATGGCCAGTCCGCCCCTGCTCGAAGGTGGGTTATTGTATGAGTCAAATGTACAACTTGCGAATGTTGTATAAGTCAAATTGCCAATTGCCATGTTAAAACATCAGCTGCAATTCACGACATGATGAAGGCAGTCTCTGCAGAGCATATAGGCTAATGGTGATGCAGTTATTTCCAGCATTCTTTATTTAACATTCATTCAAGTATGTGATGCCTTTTATCTGCTAATGTACAGGAGGAGGAATGATACACTGTCTGTTGGCTTATGTAACAGGCCCCGCTATGCAGGGCGCGATGACAGATAGTATTTCCTGGAAAACAGGAGAAATTATGAGCAGAGAATTCCTTTTACTGCTCGTTTGGCGGGTCTTGCCAGAATTTATTAACAATTGGCACAAAACACAATTGTCCTGGCCCTTTACTGCTCTCAATATAAACACATGTTTATATCTTCAAAATATACTTGTAGTATTCAAAATAAACACATTTGTGTATAACCAAGTGTCATTAACATCATGACTCCAAATGAGAATGTACTGCTTCAAAACAGATATTGGTGCTGTATTCAAACACTGTTAATTACCTTTTCAGGCAAAGTATTAGCATTGGTCTAATATATGCTAGCATTAGCATCAAGCAACACGCATTTATAATAATTCAATTATGACTGACCATAGGACCCATAGACCATACAAAACACACCTCAAACACTTCTTAGCTATAAACAATTCACTTGCATCACTAGCGACCGCCATTACACACACAGCCACCACGAGGTGGTCTTCTACACGGCATTAAACATAATAAACAACATCTAAACACCACTTCAAACTCAAGACATTGTGATTTATAACATTTGTGACAATCTGTACACATTACTGACCTGTAAAACAGGAGAAATTATGAGCAGAGAATTCCATTTACTGCTCGTTTGGCGGGTCTTGCCAGAATGGCAAGCTAACGTCAGCTCCGTCATCACGTCAGACATTTTACGGTAGACGCGTAAATAATAACAAACCCCTTTATGGCAGTGTTACTCTGCCATCTACTGCCCCCTGCTGTCCATTGTTAAACAGGTAATATAAAATGATATTAAATATAAACATAAAATTGTGATCACACACTGTGTGGGTCACACTTACATAACAGTTAAAGTTTACAGCTTTAAAAAAAAATTGAAAATTGTTTCCCCTTTTATTAATTTGTATGTCAATTTGCACATTTCATGGTGATGCTCAGCCTCTCCCCTTAACTCCTAACAGTCATCATCATGTCAACCACAACACAGAGAAATACTGATAGAAATGTGTGTGTATAGTTGATACATTGCTGACAGAGGGAACTACGTTTGAATACAGATTTAAGATAAATCAGTTTTTGAGCATGTCATAAGCATGTTTTGTCTTGACTATACAACTATATTATAATAAAATCTCATCTCACAATGTCGCTTGGGGCCCCAAGTTGGTCAGGGGCGGCCCTGTGTAGGTGCGTGTTGTACAGTGTGTAGGTGTGTGTGGTACAGTGTGTAGGTGTGTGTGTTGTGCAGTGCGTAGATGCGGCGGACAGACGGGTCTCAGTTGGTTTGGTGTCCTCTGCTTACTTTTAATACTTGTAAATACAACTTTTGGCTCGTAATTTCAATTCCCCATTTCAGCGACCAGAGAGAGGGGGGGGGGGTATATCTAGTCTCTGATTGTGTTACGTTATTATGAGAGTGCTCTCATACTTATTTGATTCGGAAATTGTATATTTATATGTATATATGTGTGTGTATATGTCCGCATCTGTAGCCTGTTATTGTCTCATTATATGTGAATGAATTCAAAGTAAATATATAAGTGGTCATGAACACATCTGTCCATCAGACAGAGGCTGCTGTGCCTCCTGTCATCATTAATGGACGTCTCTTTAAAATGACCGCTCAGAGGAGAGGAGTTGTCATTTCTCTAACCGCCTGCTGCTTCCCCTCCTCTTTCCTCGGTTCCCCTCCTCGGTCCTCCGCTCGCATCTCCTGTGGGCGGGACTAAGTCACGAGGATAGGAGTCGAGGAGGGGAAATTAGAGTATTGAGAAACCTCTATTGTGTGAGGCAAAAAAAGAATCACTGTGGGGCACTGTGCTGACATACCCACCAAACGTCATCTCATAATTCAGAGAGCTGATTGGCTGTAAAAAAATAGTAGTTGTTTGTGAAGAGGAGATGAGAGAGAGCAGCGTATAGAGTGGCGAAGTCACGCCCATCTACTTCCGCCCCATGGGACATTATTTCTGAAAAAATTATGTATTGAAGTCAATGGAGGAGAGAGAAAGATTATCTTTCGATCCCGTTTGAATTGTGCCACAAATTACACATATGATCATGGGCGGCGCCAGGGGGGAGCTAGGGGGTGCTGAAGCACCTCCCAGGATTTCCAAAGCACCCCCTAAGAACCCCCAAGAAATATGTTTTTTTTTTTTTTTTTTTAATTATTATTTTTATTAAATTAAATCAGACAAATTATTGATTACATCAATGCAAATGTGAAACAAACACATTTTTTACCAAAAACATAATGTCAACACAGGTGATATGATTTGGCCAATGGCCAGCACCCATTCCATTTTTGACCTACCCATAGGCTAAATTACTTTGGACTTCCTGTTAGCTAGAGCGCCAAATTATTTGCTAACAGCAAAGTGAAAAATGTATCGTTTTTTAGTCCTTAAACGTCCACGTGTGGACACTCAATCAAAACCACCTGAAAGCGAGAGGGATTCTGCACATAATAGGCCCCGTGAGTACAAGTAGCTTACTTCTGGGTCTCTGTGTTTCATTCAAGCTCTGCTCTGTGTGTGTGGCACGAGCCATTTTGTGTGTGTGCGCGAGCGAGCGAGCGAGAGAGAGAGCTCGCGCACCAGTGGGTATCTACTGGAGATCGTTGTGGTTAGCATCTGGTGCTAGCTAGCCAAGCTAACGGATATAAGGAGCTTTTTCAACAACAAGGTGGAGGGAGAACTCTCTCCTGTCAGACTGAGAGTCTCAGATAACCTCAGCTCAGGTGAAGTAAAGGACTCTCAGTGTTTAGATAGTTAACTTTAGTCTAGTTATCTCAGTGGGTCTCAAACGGTTTGTTTTAAAAGGGGAGTGATTTGTAAAATATCTATAAAGAAATAGAAAATCTGTTTACAGTTCTGTTTCATATGTATGTTGAGAGATGTATCCATAGATCTCTTAATGTTGCTCTCAAAGTGCACCAGATTGATGCTTTTAACTTCAATATTTAAAAAAAATCTTCCCGGGGAAACATGGACCCCACTAGAGGAGATGAGGTCCCTCCTAGAGGAGGTGAGGTCTCCCCACTAGTACAAATAGCACTTTACCCCTGCTTACACTTATATGCCGTGAGCTGATTATCGAGCCTTCATTGTAACGGCCCGTCCACACAGCGGCGTGCGTTGAAGCTTCCAAAGCTTCTGCCCATTCACTTTGAATGGGGTGACGTCACTTTTAGTCGAACTGCATTTTGGGAAGCGACGTGGAGCGTTGCTGGCGTTGCTCGCTTCAAAAGTTGAGCAATGTTCAACTTTTGACGCCTCGACGGAGGCCTCAGCCAATCGAATCATATGCAACTAGAAAGGCTACAAATCCCAGAGTCGAGTAAGTGAATTTAGCTAGCTGACATTAACGTTACACATTACACTTGTGTTACTCACCGACACCTTGTAAAGCCAGTCCCGCATGCTGGAACCGACTAACTCCCCTTTTGTGTATGTACAGTTCTCAACATGGCCAGACTTGTAGTGATGTTCACCTCTTTTAATACTTTTCGCTTCATTCTGAAAGAAAGAGGTGAAATGTGCGTGACGGCCATCTTGGTGACATATGCAAGACCAGAGTTGTAGTTCATTGAGCGCTTCACACAAAAAAATGTGTTACTTCACAGTTTTACGGTAAATTTGGATTTTTTTTTTTGACTCGCAAAATTATCTTTTAAATTGACAAACATCCTATGTGTAATTCGTTGCACAATTCAAACGGGATCAAAAGATAATTTTTCTCTCTCCATTGACTTCAATACATACTTTTTCAGAAATAAGGTCCCATGGAGGACCCGGAAGGGGAACACACACACACACACACACACACACACACACACACACACACACACCAATGGCGGCTGGTGGAAACTATTTTTGGTGGGGCTATGGAAATAGGGACCAAACCATACTAGGGCGGTCCGGGGGGATCCTCCCCCGGAAGACTTCTTTGAGAAATTACCCCTTAAATTATTACTTCTGCTGACGTTAGAGGGGGGGGGGACGACAATTTGAGGCTTAAAAATATGAGATAATCCATAATCTTCAGTGTGGTTAGCTATGAATCTTCCAAAACTGTGCAACAGTAGGCCCACACAAACTGCAGAACACTGGTGCTTTGGGAACACTCAAATGATGCAATTCCCATTTAAAATCAGGAGACTAAATACGAACTGTGTGTGTGTGTGTGTGTGTGTGTGTGTGTGTGTGTGTGTGTGTGTGTGTGTGTGTGTGTGTGTGTGTGTGTGTGTGTGTGTGTGTGTGTGTGTGTGTGTGTGTGTGTGTGTGTGTGTGTGTGTGTGTGTGTGTGTGTGTGTGTGTGTCATACTTGCCAACCCTCCCGATTTTCACGGGAGACTCCTGATTTCATTGCCCTCTCCCGGTTTCCTCCCAGGGTCATATTTCTCCCGATTTTGCACGATTTCTGACAAAATCAGATTTACCCACTCTGACTTTACACCATTGTTTGGTTTCCATGGTAGCGCGTCTCTTTAGCAGCGCGCGCAACTCAAAGTCTGAGAGGGTGAGGAAGATGAAAACTGAACAAGAATCGACAACTCCACCCTCTGCTCACTCCTTTCCTGTAAAATACAGGTCCAGCCCACATATGCTCCATGGTGCTACAGGCATTGCCCTTACAACTACAACAAGCATGTAAATGTTAATCTACAGCTCCGGCGATCCACTAGCACCGGAGTCTCCACCTGCAGACGCAGCCATCCTCATCAACTACTGACTGTAGCGTCACCTTGGATACGAGTCCAAACAACTCACAGACACACAGGCCAGGGCGCCCTTTGAGCATCAGATCTGACGACGTTGATTGGCTGAAATTATGTTTCGGCGGCATAGTTTACAGATAGCAACAGTCAGCTTGTTGGCTGCTCTGGCTGAGGGCTCCTTTCTACCGCCCGGACGAGAGAGGGTAATGATACACGCTGTGGCCAGGCAGGAAACATGTGACTTATCAGTAACTTTAGACATCGTAAAACAAACGAGATTTTATTGTAGATTATACATTTTACTGATACCAACTATATAATATTTACCTTGTTCATTAAAAATAAAAATGTCTTCTTATTTTTAAAAATATATATATATATTTTTTTTTTATGACAATCAAACATGTGGGAAGAGGGGGGGCGGCCGCCACTGACACACACACACGATTTAAACGCAGACCTTTGTTCCTCCATGTTTCGTTGTTATTGTTTCACTGAGTGGACCCGCAATTTTTTTTCAAACGCTCCCTTTTTTGGTCCATCTGCGGCTGTACCTTTAATATGTAATGTTGTGAGGAAATCTTTCTGCCAATAACTCCAATAAGTAATCCAAAATGTATTCACTTCAGGTTACGAAAGTAACTGTAATCAGATTACTCGTTTTTCAAATGTAACGTGAGCTGAATACAGTTATTTGATTTTTGTATTCTGATTACGTAACGCCGTTACATGTATTCCGTTACAACTAGTGATGCACGATAATTATCGGCCCGATAATTATCGGTCCGATATTAGGAATTATGACGTCATCCCGATAAACCCGATAAAAGTATTAATAGCCCCGATAATATACAATATATTTTTTGGGTAAAAAAAAAGAAAAAAATACTGCGGTGTGGGTGGATTGGGATGAGGGGCGCTTGTTTTTCACTCGGCTCCTCCCGTTTTGCCAGTACTGTAGTATTAGTGGTTTAGCAAGAGGGGAGTTTTTCACAAATCCAGCGCTCCCTAACTCATGCCTCGCTGTGACGTAAATCAATCAATCAATCAATCAATGTTTATTTATATAGCCCAATATCACAAATGTTACAGTTGTCTCAGTGGTCTTCACAGTGTGTACAGAATATCAGCATGACAATACGACACCCTCTGTCCTTAGACCCTCACATCGTACAAGGAAACACTTCCAGAGAAACCCCAGTTTAAAGGGAACATGGGAGAAACCTCAGGGAGAGCAACAGAGGAGGGATCCCTCTCCCAGGACGGACAGACGTGCAATAGATGCCGTGTGTAAATGTAATGTAATGTAATGTGTAAATGGTGTGCGGCCGTGAAGCCGGGACAGTAAACAAACATGTCGTCGGTAGTATGGGACTATTTCAAAGTTTCAGAGTTAGATAGTTCGCTTGCTATTTGTATTAACAAATGCAATGCAGAAGTTCCACGAGGAAGGAAGAAGGCAACGAGCTATAATACTTCCAACCTGATTAGTCACCTGAAACATCGCCATGGCTACGATGGTGTGTTAAAAGCGTACGAAGACGCCTGCGCTGCTAAAATAGCGGCGAATCCAAAGCCAGCTGCAAAGGCACCGGGGCTTTTACCTATCGACGAGGCTCTTGAAAAAGGCAAGAACTTTATTTGGGAAAATAAATATGGTCACTTTGAAGAGTCAGAACTGTTCTTGGCTTTGTTTTGTTCATAGTAGTAATGCTCATGTCATTTGCTCACTACTAGTCTCTTTCTTACCACCAGGTGTGCAAAAACGACAGGTACATTTAATATATATATATATATTATATTATTATCGGTTATCGGTATCGGTCTTGAGAAGCAGGAAGTTATCGGTATCGGTTTCAAAAAACCAATATCGTGCATCCCTAGTTACAACACAACCCTGGTCATATCTTTGTTGATCTTCTGTGTTTTGCCTATAGGCTATTGCTCTGCTGGATCGATTGATGTTGTGAGCTCTGTGATGAGTGTCTGTGTTTTCCTTAAATTCTAGTTGAGTAGGAATATTAGCATTATAAAAAATACTCAGGTAAGGTAAAAGTACCTCAAATTATTACATAAGTATACTACTTTAGCAAACGTCTCAGTGTCCACTGTGGCTGCAGTAAACAACACTTTGTTACATCAAGTGATTTCTTTCTGTTGGTTTCTTCTACTTGGGGGCATCAGAAGAAGCTCTATGAGCATTCAGTCTTAACATCACAACATCCTTTGTTTGTGCAAAGACCCCTCACCACTTCCTGTGTCTGCAGAGGACAACAATTAAAATCAGCTTTTTGGAAAATACATCCTGGTTTGTTTAATGTTGGACCAGAGTTGGACCCAAGAGCTCTGCCAACCTGCAAGATGTTCCCAAATCCTTCAAACAGTACTAGATATGGCCATGTTGTAGTGGCATTTGTATCAGATACTATAAATCAGATTTACTTATTGATAGTGTAGTATACTCCATAAAATTATTTTATGAGACAACATTAACTGGCTGTAATTGTCCTTGTATACTAGGTGATGCCCACATTGAAGTGTTCTTCTGTAAATTAAGTTATAATATCATTTATAATGATGAATAATTTAAATAATGATTTATGATTTTATTAAATATAATAATTAATTATTCTTTTAATTGTATTATTTTGTATGATCATTAGTTCCTCCTGATAGCCAATGTATTTTGTTTTTTATATATACATTTTTATATATTATCGCATTTTTTAAAATTACAATTTAACTCAGGAAATGTTATTACGTTATTGGTTGTATTCAAGCTGTGGAAACCTGCCCCACCCCCCTTACTGTATTGTACTGTACTGTGTGTATTATCCCTCCCGCCCCGTCTCTTTCATTATGCTGTAAAGATTTATAATGTAATGCGATGTGTGTCTCCCTCTAGCGGTGGGACTCAGTACAGCAACACAGTCAACAGCTCTGCAACTGCTCAACCGACCAGCTCAGCCATAAAGACACCCAACAACAGCACCAGCATCTTCCCATCACCAGTCATGTGACCAGTGGTGTTTCTGGAAACTGGATTCTGCAGTCAGAACTGCTTCTATGGCTCTGTCTGGATGTCCGTTGGGGCTAGAGGCATCGACTTCTCTGCGTTATACCAAAGACGACATGGACAATCAGAGCCACATGCTGACTGTTAGCTTCAACTGCAGCAGCTATGACGTGGTCATGATGTGTGCTTTTTTTTTATTAGTCAATTTATTGAACATGTCAGAAACAAAAACATACATCAATAATATATATATATATATATATATATATATATTCTCTTTTTTTCTCACTCAAATTAATAATTATAACAAAGTTACACAGCTTCGTGTGAATGGTAAAATAATTGAAAACGTCAATGAGGTCAAATACTTGGGAGTGATCTTGGATGCCAATTTGACTTTTGAAAGCCATATTAGAAGCATGACTAGAAAGCTGAAATATAACATTTTCAAATTTAAACATATTAGGAACTCATTAACCATAGAAGCATCGAAAACCTTTTTGCATGCCATGATACTATCCAGGGCCGTATTCACCATATACATTGGGGGGGACACATCCCCCCCAATATTCAGATACACTCAAAATGTCCCCCCCCCCCCCCCAATAAATAGCAACAAAAAAAAAAGTTTAAATTTTTTGATTTTTAAAATTAAAATAAAATTGCTATTCTATAACTTCTTTATTTTGGTTATTTGTATACTTGAAAATCTATATTTTCTGTTATTGTGAACTTCACCAAAATGATATTTCTTTTCATATGTAAATTGGTTCCTTATTTTGTACCCGGGGGTGTATTTCCCTGTTGCACGTCTGCGTCCACCTTCAGTTAGCTTGATGCTCCAAGCAGGTCAGTCATGTTTTAATTTGCCCTCCATCAGTTCTGGTATCTTTTCTAGTTAGCCCTAAAGTAATCTATATTATTTTATTTCGTAATGGTAATGTTAATGAACCCTCCGTTTAGCTTCTTTGTGTAAGTAACTTGTAGTTCTGATGTTAAAACCGAACTTTTCAGGAATAGTAGCTAACTAGCTGTGGGCTAGCTGGTTTCAGTTGTTAGCCAGGGTTTGGCGGGCTAGTGTCAGCTATGTGGAAAATGACGGTGTCGTTTTGGATGTAATCCAATAGATATTTATTCATGTGGATTATTTCTATTTTATTTTGTAATTTGTAGGGTGTGGAAAGATTTAAAACTGTGATGTGAGACATCTATGGAATACCAAAGGTGCCAGAATTAATTAAATAATAAATATTCTAGTTTATTATGAAATAGTATTTCATAATCGTCAGAAGCATTTAAAAGATACTCACACGCAGGAGGTTTGCAGTGTGCATCATAGCTTGTGCTGGGTTTAGAACGCTCAGAATTGCTAATAAACATGTTTAATGATCTTATATCCAGCGCTGCTGACCCGTATTCATCACATCAGCAACTGCAGATCGCCGAGGTCAAGCTGTAAGCATGAGCAAGAGGAAGGGTGGCAGTGACATTAGACAGTTTTTTGGGCAGCCTCAGAAAAGAAAAAAAGTAAGTTAAGAGCAGTGAGAAAGTGAGTATTGTTTCCAGTCAGATAGCTTGTTTACTGATAATATTTCTTCCATGTTCACTCTGGTGTGTTCAGAATAAAGAGAGAGAGGGAGAGAGAGAATGTGAGCATGGCGACCAGACAGGGAGAGTGTGCGCTGGTGACATGGAGGTAAGTCAGAAAGGAGCTATATTGATGGTTAAGACAGAATAATGACAACATAGCAGTCTAATGTTAATGTTAATTTAAGATGAGATCATCCTCATATGTATTTCAGATAATACCATAAAGCAGGGAGAGTGAGTTTGACAATGAGAGAGAGAGCAGCCAGGCAGGCGAAAATGAAGGTACAGGAAAGGAAGGGGAGGAGCTTGGACTTTGCCCAAATCATCCAAATGTGAAGGTCATACCCAGTCAAACCCTATCAAATAGAATACTCTACTTTCAGGAGAAGTGGTTTGAAGATCATACATGGCTCCATTACAGCCCCTCTGTAAAAGGGGTCCTCTGTTTCTATTGTGCTAAATACTTTGCAGCACAAAAGTCTAAGCTTGCGTCAAAAGCAGATTCAGCGTTTGTCAAGACTGGTTTTAACAATTGGAAGAAGGCACTGGAGAAATTTAGTGTGTATAAACACAGCCAGTGTCACAAATTAGCTGTGATGACTAGGATTCAGGAGCCAGAGCCTGTTAATGTGCAACTTTCACGTGAGCTTGAAAGACGGCAGCAACAAGCAAGAAGAAATCTGATGAAGATTGTTGAGGGTGTGAGGTACTTGGCGCGGCAAGGTCTAGCTTTTCGAGGTGATCAGAAGGAGAGTGGGAATCTAAGCCAGCTTCTAAAGTACAAGGCAACGGGCGATGCAGAGCTGACCTCCTGGCTAAAAGGTCCCCTCGATTTCACCAGTCCGGAATTGCAGAACGAACTGTTGAAGGTGATGGCCAATACAATCGTCAAAGAAATTGTGTCGGAAATAACATCAATGCCAGTGGTCCAGTTCGCAATTATCATTGATGGCACCCAAGATATATCAGGAGTTGAGCAGGAGTCAATATGTGTGCGCTCTGTAGATGCAGATCTACAACCAAAGGAAGAATTCCTGGGAATCTACCAAGTGTCATCAACAACAGGGCAAAATATAGCCAAGATGGCATGTGATGTGATGACGCGCCTACAGCTTCCTCTGTCTCAACTCCGAGGACAAACTTATGATGGTGCCGCAAACATGGCTGGACGATTGCAGGGAGTACAAGCCATTTTAAGGAAAGAACAACCGCTGGCTGTGTATTGTCACTGTGGTCCCCACTGCGTGAACTTAATTACGCAGGCTGCCTGTGGAGCCTCTCCACTAGTAAGAGATGCAATGGGTCTGGTCCATGAATTGGGGGGCTTCTTTAATCAATCTGGCAAGTTCAAGTTGATTTTCCAGAATATCGCAAAATCAGAGCATGGTTCAACTTTCACCTCATTGAAGCCTCTCTGTCCCACCAGGTGGACTGTACGTACCCCTGCCATCCGCTCAGTTCTCAAGCAGTATGAGTCAGTGCTGATGGCCCTTGAAGAAATGGCATCATGCAGCTCACCTGAAACTTCAGCCAAGGCCAATGGTCTTCATGGAACATTTCTTAAAGGGAACACTGTGCTCGGCCTTTTAATGGCTGAAGACCTGATGGGGGATTTGGAGTGCCTGAACACCTCCCTGCAGCTTAGGAAACAGACCGTTTCAGGCATGTTGGAGGCTGTAGACCATGTCAAAACAAGCATGCAGGTCAAACGAACGGAGGAGCATTTTGATGTATTGTTCTCGAAAGCAACTGCTGTGTCAACAAAGTTGGACCTACAACCAATTCAGATCCCTCATGTCCGCAAACCTACAAAGCGTTACACGGGTCAGGCTGCAGCCCATATCCATCCCGATGCCCAGTCCTTGTACAGAGTCCAATTCTACAATGCCTTGGACACAGTGAATACTCAATTCATAGAGAGGTTTGAACAAGCTGGATTCCACAAGCTGCAGCAGCTTGAAAATGTGCTGCTACACGGAGACATGGACAAGGTGGTAGAAGAGTATCCTGAATTGAATTCAAGACTACTGCAGGTGCAGCTGGCCATGTTTGAGGCTAATTACACCTATGAAACAAGCTCAGATGTTGCTAGCATTATTGGGGAAATGGTGCCAGAGGTGAGAGGTCTCTTCGGTCAGGTGGAAGCTTTAGTAAGGCTTCTGTTGGTCGTCCCTGCCTCTTCTGCAGAGGCTGAGAGGAGTTTTAGTGCCCTGAGGATGCTTAAGACATGGCTTAGATCATCGATGAGTCAAACAAGGCTGAATAATGTGGCCATATGTCATGTGCACCAGAAGAAACTGGACAGACTGGACCTTGAAGGAATATGCCAGTCTTTTATCAGTGCCAACGATAAGCGCAAAAAGGCTTTTGGGTCCTTTACTTGAGGGTTGGGCTTTTTGGGCGGGTGTCTGGGAGGAAGTTGGGGGTCTTTTTGATTTTGAATGAGCGGCAAGCAGCTAGTGCGAGTCGTGGCTGTAAAACAAAAGGGCAATAAAGTGTTCCTGTTTCTATTGAAATTGCGTGGCACAGACCTTTCTATGGATTGAAATGCTTTAATGTGATTATGGTTATAGTTGTACTTTATTCATCCCTAATCTCTGCCATTACAAACAACAAAACAAGAAAAGCTAAACTAGATAAAATAGGGCGATGTAATACAATGCACAATTAGACATTATGGTAAAACATTTTAACCAGTTAAGCCCCAAGCCTGTTTTTCAGGTCTCAGGTTTGAAAATGACATTCCCAGAACAATTGACTATATCTTCACTTCTAAAATGGTTAAACTAATAATCTTTTTTCTCAAAGCAATGATAAACCTGTGAGTTGGATGTAGAAAAAGTCAGAATCAATATAGATGTTTTTAAAGTAAATTCAGATTGAAAATAGTAAAAAAATGTAAATGATAGTGTCCGTGCAAAAAATAAACCATTACTTATTGTGAAAACTACTCTTGAATGATGGGATAGTAGACTAAAAGCTTTAGGAATCCAAAGTACAACATATAATAAGTACCCTGTATCAAGATTGATGCAAAACAAGTATTTACAAGGCACACCTTTATATGATCATTATAGTTATACAAAATAAGAGAATAACAGAATAACGAAATCATTCCAACTCATACTACAGTTTAAAAAGGGAGTGATTTGTAAAATATGCATTAAGAAAAAGTAAATCTGTTCAGTTCTGTTTCAAATGGGTGTTGTTGAGATGTATCCATAGATTTAGTCCCTAATGTTGCTCTCAAAGTGCACCAGATTGATGCTTTTAACTTCAACATTTAAAAAAAAATCTTACCGGGGGAGCATGCCCCCAGACCCCCCTAGAGGAAGTTAGGTCCCCCCCCCGCCCACACTCCCCGTCAAATTGTCCCACCCACAGTGAGGATGCTTCCTACACCCATGCCTGAGACACAGTTTCGTGACTATTGTTGTGTTTTGCCCCCACGGGCAGGGGCATGGGGTTTAACAGGTTTTAAAGTATCCAATGTGTTAGTGATTTTTTATGTATTTTCCTTTAGAATGGCAGGAAATTAGTATTCAAATTTTTATTGAATTTTTGGTCCCCCCCAATGTAGACTCCATGAATACGGCCCTGATACTATCACATTTTCACTACTGTATAACCTGCTGGTCCCAAGCAACTAAGACTGCTATGAGACCACTTGAGGGTCTTTATAAACAAGCCTTACAAGTTATGGATAGAAAGTCATTAAAACACCATCATTGCAATATACTGTCCAAATACAAACTTTTCAGTTTTGATAGTCTTGTTCTACTTTCCCGAGTTCGATTGGTATTCAGAATCATTCACAATTCTACAACACCACCTTTGAGGGGCTTTTTTCAGTTTCGCCGTGAGCAGATTTGCAGAAACTCCAGATCTGCATCAAATGCAGATCTAGCCATCCCTCTGAGCCGCACTGCCTTTGGAATACTCTTCCAGTTGAACTTAAAACCTGTACTGATTTTAACTCGTTTTCCTATGGTGCAAAAAAAATGATATTAAGCAACCAGTCATGCCAACATTAATTACACTGTAATCTGAGTTTTTTTTATTTGAACTGTATTGTCATACTATATCTTAGATATGTTATTTAAGTGTATTTGAAGTGTACTAAGTATTATGTTCGTAACCTGAATTTAAATCAGGCTTTGTAATTATTTCAGTGACCGAGATCATGTAAGTGTATTTCAAGTGTACTCAAGTGACTGATAGAGATCATGCAATGTTATTATTTGTTTATTGATTGTTATGAACCTGTCTGAGGACCACAGATGGAAATTAGCTATTAGCTATAATCTGGCATATTGCATCTCTTCTCTTTGCTGAGATTAATGTTTTTGTATGCATGGTCCTTCTATAAATAAATGCAAAAAAATATTAATAATTCTCAAATACCTGGGGGGTATACTACGAAGCAGGATTTTCGCTTAGCCGGCTAAATTCAGGGAAAACTCTGGCTTTCCGGTCCTACGAAGCTGGTTCTCTTTTTAGCAGGCTAGATCTCCATGGTAACTTATGCTTAGCGGCTAACCTGGTCGGGACCAGGTTAGGTTGCAGGCTAAGAGCTCAACTCAGCGAAAGCACCGCCTGCTGACCAATCAGAGCTCAGTGTGCGGCGTTTAAAGCGATCAAGTCATATTACAGGAGAAAGGAAATACAGAAAAGCTGCCGTTGCAGGAAAGACGGCCGGCAAAAATCACCGACTGTGTGAACGTGAACATTAATAGAATATCACCTCCATCTTCAGAGCAATCTGACTATTATAACATTAGCGTTAAGAAAGCTTACTTAAATATCGGCCACAACATAAGTAACCGGATCAGAGTAACATTAAGTACAGTCTGCGGCATATCACTTCATAATGTATTATATATTTTCTTATCTGAGTCAGCTGAGCCGTATCTGGCCGTGCAACACTCACAGCGTCACATACTGTCTGCAGAAGTATTATTTTTTTTCACATTAAGTTGAGGAAACACTCGAGACAAATGTAATTGAAGTCAGATCGTGTTTTAGACGCGCAGTGATATCATAAACCTGTTAATGTATGCATTCAAACACTTTTTCTTTTACCAGCTGTATTCACCTTGCAGGTGCAGCTCTGTGGCTTTGATCCTGGATCAAGTGTTTAAGTCATGGATGTTTAAAGTTTAACTTCTTCATATGTCTAATATTATAGTTGACTTTTCATTCAGGAAGTATGACGCTGCGCTGTCAGTACGCTTCTCCATGTTTGTGATTGGTCGAATGCTCCAGATACCACCCCTTTCATGTGAACGCGCACCTAACTAGATAGGACACGGCTGGCTTGAGTGATCCACTTGATAACCCGCGTCGTAGTACAGTTTAGCGAGAGCGCGTATGTTTTGGATTAGGCCAACCGGCTAACTCAAACATATCCCTGGGGGGTATACTACGAAGCAGGATTTTCGCTTAGCCGGCTAACTTCAGGGAAAACTCCGGGTTTCCGGTCGTACGAAGCTGGTTCTCTTTTTAGCAGACTATATCTCCATGGTAACTTATGCTGTGTGGCTAACCTGGTCGGGACCAGGTTAGGTTGCAGGCTAAGAGCTCAACTCAGTGAAAGCACCGCCTGCTGACCAATCAGAGCTCAGTGTGCGGAGTTTAAAGCGATCAAGTCATATTACAGGAGAAAGGAAATACAGAAAAGCTGCCGATGCAGGAAAGACGGCCGGCAAAAATCACCGACTGTGTGAACGTGAACATTAATAGAATATCACCTCCATCTTCAGAGCAATCTGACTAGTATAACATTAGCGTTAAGAAAGCTTACTTAAAGTTGTTTGCAATCCGCCAAATAACCGAGAGAAGAAGAAGAAGAAGAAGAAGAAGAAGACGAAGCCGACTCGGGCTGTCCGACTTCAGGCAAGCTTTTTGAGACCTCCCCCGGCTGCGATCGGCTATTCTCGTCTACTTTCGAGGCGAGCCACAACGTGTCACAAACAAGCCTACTATCTTCCTCACCCCCTCAGACTTTCAGTTGCGCGCACTACTAAAGAGACGTGCTACCATGGAAACCAAACAATGGTGTAGCTGTATTAAAGTCCGAGTGGAAACAGTCCTGAGTAAATCTGATTTTGTCAGAAATCGGGAGAAATGCGGGAGAAACATGACCCCGGGAGGAAACCGGAAGAGAGCAATGAAATCGGGAGTCTCCCGTGAAAATCGGGAGGGTTGGTATGAAGATAACTTCTGGGATTTCCGGTACTAAGAAGCTGGTTCACTTTTTAGCGGGCTAGATCTCCATGGTGACTTATCCTGGAACCTAGTCTGTGCTCCGAAGCAGGATAGGTTCCAGGATAAGAGATTAACTCAGCGAAAGCACCACGCCTGCTGACCAATCAGAGCTCAGTGTGCGGAGGAAATACGGTTTAAACTGCCGTTGCAGGAAAGACGGCCGGCCAAAATCACCGACTGTGTGAACGTGTGAACATTACGTAGCCGCAGTCAGCGGCACTGTGAGTGCAGACGTCAATGTGTCCCATTATCATTCATATCACATCATAATGTATCATATATTTCCTTATCTGAGTCAGCTGAGCCGTATCTGGCCGTGCAACACTCACAGTGTCACATACTGTATGCAGAAGTATTATTTTAAGCAACACATTAAGTTGACGAAACACTCGAGTCAAATGTAATTAAAGTCAGATCGTGTCTTAGTGATATCATAAACCTGTTAATGTATACGCATTCAAACACTTTTTCTTTTACCAGCTGTATTCACCTTGGAGGTGCAGCTATGTGGCTTTTATCCTGGATAAAGTGTTTAAGTCATGGATGTTTAAAGTTTAACTTCTTCATATTTGACAGATATTATAGTTGATTAAGTCAACCGGATAACTCAAAACATATCCAGGATAGGTTGAACTACTGGCTAGATTCGTAGCTACGAATCTAGTTCAACCTGGTCGGGACCAGGGGGGTATACTACGAATCTAGTTCAACCTATCCTGGATATGTTTTGAGTTATCCGGTTGACTTAATCCAAAACAAAGCCGCTCTTGCTAAACTGTCCTACAACGCTGTCAACTTGTTCGCTCAAGCCAGCCGTGTCCTATCTAGTTAGGTGCGCGTTCACATAAAAGGGGTGGTATCTGGAGCATTCGACCAATCACAAACATGGAGAAGCGCACTGACAGCGCAGCGTCATACTTCCTGAATGAAAAGTCAACTATAATATTAGTCAAATATGAAGAACTTAAACTTTAAACATCCATGACTTAAACACTTTATCCAGGATAAAAGCCACATAGCTGCACCTGCAAGGTGAATACAGCTGGTAAAAGAACAAGTGTTTGAATGCGTACATTCTTTCACACACAGTGACGTCACGAGCTACCCACAATGCAACACGCGCCATATATATATATATATAAATACGCCATTTTCCTGGAGGTGCAAATATCCTGGAAGTGCAAATATAAACAGCTAGCTAACGTAGCCAGGCAGAGCGCACTAGGTTTTTTTCTGAATTAACGACCGAAGAAATCGCTGCATGTCTTCGGATTACATCTCTGGACTTGAGTGTGCTCTAGGTCAGTGTTTCTCAAACTTTTTTATACCAAGGACCACTTAACCAATAAAAAAACACTCGCGGACCACCTAACTCCACAAATATCCAAAATCACATCGTTTTTCTAGAACAGATTACAAATCGGCTGAAAATGGTACAAACAAGTGGCAACATGTGTGATGAAGGTGTTGCACTGGGCTATATCATACAATCAAAAGAAACTTAAGCTCGCTCCATTGCGGGAGGCAGACCCCATCCAGCTCCACCGTGCAGCACTTTAGCCGTCGGGAGATGGCGCCCACGGAGTGGATGGTCGTCAGTGCGTGTGGCCCAGGCGTACGTGGAGGTGGGCTGTCGGCTGCAGGAACAGAGCGACAGACCCGTGCAAAATGGTTCTGTCTGCCACAGCGTTGACACCTCTGTCCCTTGGCAGGGCAGTTCGGAGCTCGACTCTGGTGCGATGATGAGCCACAATTATCACAGGGCCGGCGTGCTGCCGTACCCTGGCGTGCTGCAAAGTTCACATCAAAGTTGTCCTCAGGGAAAACCTCCCCGTGAGGCTCCATGGGTAGCGCCACCGTTTGAGTTAGTAGCATGGGTATGTGGGGAAAAGAACCGGAGGAGGGAGCTAGCTGGGATGCTAAGGCTGCTGCTGACTCAAGCTGGAAAGCTACCTCCACTGCTCTTGTTAAAGTGAGCTTGTCTGTCATCATTAGCAGCTTTTCTCTGAGAGTCGGGCTGTTAGTGTGCTCAGCCAGCTGATCCCGTATTAGTTCATCCTCCAGCGCCCCGAATTTACAGAGGCTGGCTAGTCCCCTCAGATCAGTCACGTAATGGTGGACGGACTCACCCGCCTGTTGCCGGCGTTGCCGAAAAACAATCCGCCGGAGCATAACATTTTGTGGGGCAGCAAAGTGTCCAGTGAGCAGTGTAACACAGTCCGCATATTTCGGAGCGAGTCCGAGAGTCCGAAAAATCCGCTGTCCCTCGCTGCCCAGTGAGTGTATCAGCAGGGCTTTCTTCCTGTCGTCGTTAGCTTCAGCTAGCCCCGCGGCTACTATGAACGTTTCGAAGGACTCAAGCCAGCGAACCCACGGAATCGGCGGTTCGCCCGATTCCGGCAGTGTGTTTGTACCGGGGACAGGAGACCCGCCCCCTTGATGAGAGACTGTAAGACAGGGGTGGGGAACCTCCGGCCTCTGGGCCGTATACGGCCCGCGAGACAATTTGGTACGGCCCTCGATGTCATTTATAAACACACGCAAAAAATAAAAAAATGAAAGAAATCTATACCGCAAACAAATTAAACAAGTGAGTGCCTGTTTTTCCTGGCCAAGGTCAGGGTCCTTGAACACAACACGAGCCTAACGTGTCATCACGTGGTATATGTCTCGACTGACAGGGGTGCAGTTCTGACGGAGAGCACCAGAACGCCACTCCAGCACTTCAGAAATTGCAGTACCGATAAGTCCATACACATGCCGCAGTTTCTGCGTGTCTGTGTCTTTAGTTGAAAGCCCAGTGGCGATCTGCTCATCTGTCATACTGATCAGACAGTCAATAACTGTGTTGTTATTATTAGCATCTGGTTAGTTAGCTATGCTAACGAATATAAGAAGCTTTGTCTACAACCAGTGAGGTAAAGGCACATCTTTATATGATCATTATAGTTATAAAAAAAATAAGAGAATAAAGTAAACAGGTATAAAATACTATATGACAGTTATTAATAAAGAAGAATACAGTTTCAAAGGGGAGTGATTTGTCAAATATCCATAAATTAAAAGAAAATCTGCTTACAGTTGTGTTTGGGTGTTGAGAGATGTGTCCATAGATCTCCTAATGTTGCTCTCAAAGTGCACCAGATTGATGCTTTTAACTTCAACATTTAAAAAAAATCTTCCCAGGGGAGCACGCCACACCCTGCACGTGCATGCATACGCGAGTCATGGTGAGATATCTGGATTAAGAGGTTGCTTTTTCTTTGCACAGAATGAAATGAATGGGCTGTGATTTTAGTTTTTTTAAGCAGAGGTCAATAACTTGTACGGCCCTCTGAGGATATTGTAAAAATTGAAATGGCCCTTGAGAGGAAAAAGGTTCCCCACCCCTGCTGTAAGAAGTGATCGGGGAATCCCTCCGGAGTGGAGTCATGACGACTGGATCTGAATTATGTTTTTGTATTTGGTGGTTTTTGTTCCAGCTGTCGATCAGCTGTGCGCAGAGTCTCCACTGCAGCCTGTGCATCTCAACCAGTCTATGGTCTCAACCCCCCCCCCCTGCAGCAACCCTATATCCACCAGTTAAAGGAAATACAACTAATGTGTTGTGTTATATTAGCTGTACAATTTACCACATATGGTGTTCTTATTTTCCATACCTCCTGTAAGACTTATCAAGTCTTGGCAAACGGCATAAAACACGATTAAACGTGATAGTATATAAATCCATGCTCGTATCTACAACCTATAGACATGCAAAACGGCGTCAGTTTAGACGTAATTCTGTCCTTCTGCTTACCGCATCATTTATGAGAAAACATTTCATAACATTAACACAACATTTCGAGGTGGTTTTAAATAACATATCCGTATTTATTTATTTCTCCAAGTTATGTTTTTGTGTGCACTGAGGAGTCTCAAACAGGCGTTCGTTAAATCATTTTAAGATTGGCTTTAATCAATGTTTGAAAATGAATTCTTCATATATGATAAATGAGAGGTAACATTTTATTTATGGTATTATTTCCACATATTTCTCTCCATTCTTCCTTCTGCCAACGGTGTCGCAGTTTCTCGTCTCTCCCGTTGTTGTGCTTAGTGCGTACGCATGGGTTAGAGTTTGCGTGGAGGACTGCACATTTTCCCGTCAAGTTAGTATTTTATAAATCGCAAACATTGCGTAGAAACTGGTGTACGCCATTTTTTGAGCGTATATCCCTTTATAAACGAGGCACCTGGTCTGAAGTCCTACGTGACCTACTGGCAATGTAAGGATGTTGAAGTTCACATATTCCGGTGCATTTCCACGCATGGCTCTATATGTAATAACCAGGACCTTAAAATGTATTCTAAAAACGAGTGGGGAGCCAATGTAAGGATTTTAAAATTGGTGTAATGTGTGTCATCCTGCTTGACCTAACAGTCTTGCAGCATCATTCTGGACCATTTGTAGGCGGTTTAGAGATGACTTGCTGAGACATGTTCAAATGGAGTTACAGTAATCCAGCCTGGATGATATAAAAGCATGAATGATCATTTCAAGCTCTACCAGTGACACAACAGACCTGAGCTTTGCAATATTTCTGAGATGGAAAAAGCATGTACGGGTCAGTGATTTAACATGCTGATCAAAATGCATTGCCTGATCAAATGTCACACCAAGATTTCGTAGATTGGACCGAACAGCTGACGAAAGGGACCCATACTCTTTGCAACTGTCGGAGCTATACTGTATGACGCAATGATGAGAACCTCTGTTTTGTCTGCATTAAACTGCAAGAAGTTGTGAGACATCCAGTCCTTAACGGAATTTAGACAGTTGTGTAACACAGATAATCTATCAGGATTATCAGGTTTAAAAGAGACATAGAGTTGAATATCATCCGCGTAACAGTGGTAGGAAATATTACTGAATTTGCTGATACCCTGACCCAAGGGAAGCATATAAGGAAAATAAAATAGGACCCAAAACAGAACCTTGAGGCACACCACAGGTAAGAGCAGCAGTATCAGATGTGTAAAGACCTTTAGACACAGAGAAACTCCTATCTGAAAGGTAGGAGGAGAACCATTTCAGGGCACTCCCTGAGACACCCACCTGCCTGAGCCTTTCCATCATTATTCTGTGATCCACAGTGTCAAAAGCTGCGCTAAGGTCCAGCAGCACTAAAACGGGGCATTCAATGATAAACGTTGGCCCCTGGTAGCTGTCCACTTGAATGAGTGGGTTGGTAGGAGCTTGGATTCTATTAATAATTGATTATTCCGGTGTCAGGACTTAATAAGTACCATCGATCATTCAGTCCTGTGCTTTGCGGTTGGGTCTATGTGGTATGTACGTTTGTATGGAAAGTGAAGAAACACACTCCTCAATGTCAGTTTCGGTACTTTAATGACAAGGATGACGACACCCTGAAACAGAGCAATGCAGCAAGATAAGCTGACAAAGTACTAGATAGACACTAGATAAGATAAGCTGACAAAGTACTAAATACATGCATGTCATGACCAATACACATAATTACATAGAGTGAAGACACACCAAACAATAGTGGAAACAATCTTACATGAATGAGTGGATGAGCAATATTTGAACTAAAATGGCCGCTCGGCACTACCGGGTCAGAGCACGGCATATCCGGACAGCGACAGCAGTGACGCTGCCCTCTAGTGGCCGGCGATAAACTATTCATCCCCTCCAGACCGGAAAACTATGGGCCGGAATAGATTAACGGTCTAAATCCAGCTGCCGGACTCGGGCTCGTAACGTGCAGGCGGCCTCCTCACGCGGCCTGGCTGAGTAGGCTGGGGCAGTGTCGGCGACGACTGCAGCACCGGGAGCGGTGCGCCCAGGAAGGCACCCGTAGGAACGGTGAGGTCAGAGGACACCTCACCAGCAGGTGCCGGTGGGGAAGCGGCCATAGCCGAGTCGCGGGGTCCAACAGCCGGCCGCCGAGCAATCCCCTGGGGCGTCGCCCAGCCCGGGTGGATAGGTGGGGGCTGATGGCCCAGAGCAGCGGGCGGCGGAAACGGCGCAGCCGACTGCTCACGGGCGCAGGGTGTGGCCGGTGTGTAGGCACGGAGGAAACGCCGGTTGCGCAGTGTCAAACGTCCCGAACCGTCAACCCTGACCCGATACTGGTCGTGGCCCGGCGACTCCACCACGATCCCTGACCTGTCCCATTTGTGGGGGCTCGGGCCTTGCTGGTTCTGGAGGAATACCCTTTTGCCGAGTGCCAATGGGATGAGCGGTCTTGAGTGAGTCCCCAGAGACTCGGTGGTACGGGACATACGGGTCCGAAGGGCGTCCTCCTTCGCCGCCCATGCCTCGCGCCATAGCAGGGGGATATGCGGGTTCGAGAACTTCTCGAGGCGGTTCACGAAGGAGAGCGAGCCACGAAGGAGAGCGAGCCACGAAGGAGAGCGAGCCACGAAGGAGAGCGAGCCACGAAGGGGGCGGGCGAAGATGATCTGCGCCAGCGAGAGGTTGCAGTCGGGGTCAGGCGTGTTTCGCAACTGCAGCATAGCACGCAGGAAGCGGTCCTGATCATCCCGGTGTTGGACATCAGGAGGCGCTTAGCAGTCTTAACCGCAACTTCCGCCCTCCCATTCGACTGCGGAAAGCTAACGGAAGACACAAGGTGTTTGACGTGCCATAAGCGGAGGAAGTCCTCAGTGTGGCTCGCCTTGAATTCCGGACCACCGTCGCTCGAGAGCTCCTCCGGTATGCCGAAGGTGGCGAAGAACGAACGGAGGTGTTGGACCAGGCCAGCTGAGCCCGCCAGGGCAGTACCCACCGTAGAGCTCAGGACCTCTACCCAGCCCGAGAGACGGTCCCCGACAACTAGGTAGTGGCATAGTCGAAGAAGTCAGCAAACACCGCCTCGAATGGCGTGGACGGGGGTGAGAACGGCAGGGGGGGTGTAGCCGACTGTGACGGAGCGTTGCAGTTGCAGTCTGCACACCCGTCCCTGGTGGCCTGAATGTCCCCGGACATCCCGGGTCAGTAAACTATGGCTCGGGCAAACTGCCCCATCGCTGAGGTCCCCTGGTGAGCGGCATGGAGATGCCGAAGGACTCTCCCACGGAGGGATGGGGGGACCACGACGCAGTCCCGATAGAGCAGGACGCCGTCCTGTGCGTAGACAGACTCACAGACCGATGACAGACTCGCCAGGGCAGGGTCATTTACGTCAATCCCACCCTCCTGCTCGATGAGTTGGAGGAGGTGGCCGAGGCATCTGTCAGCCGCTGTCTCCCGTGCGAGGAGGGGCCAAGAGACGGCTCCGAGCTCCCGTGCGTCGTCGCGGATGGAGGCCATGAGTGCTGACTCCACGGCGTCAGGCCCGCTCGGCAGCCCCAAGGAGAGGCCGTTCGCTGAGCCCGAGGGGGAAGGATGCCTCGACGTGGCATCAGCGGCATAGTTGCTCTTGCCAGGCAGATGCACAATGTCAAAGCGCCATGGGAGGGTGCGCTGCTTGAGTCTAAACAGACGCAAGTTTGTTATCTCATCCAGCGTACGGTCGCCAAAGATCTTCACCAATGGCTTATGGTCGGTGACCACGACGAGGTTGTCGGACCCCTGCGTGAAGTACTGCGTCTGTTCCAGACCCCATGCCACAGTTAGGGCCTCTCCCTCGACGGCCGCATAGCGCTGCTCCGCAGGGGACAGGAAACGCGAACCCGCGAGGGTGATCCTCCATCCACCTGGACAGCAGTCTGGTATGCCCGAGGCACAGTGACAATATTGCTGGAGCAGGAAGGAGCCAATGCCACGCATGGACCAGTCAGGGCAGAGGCAGGTACGCCTCTGCATGTCGTAGATCTCCACGCCCTCGCGGATGGCCTCCATTATGGCTTGCTTGGACGCCTGGAAGGCCTCCTCTAGAACGGGGGACCATAGGAACACACAGCGTGGGCTGAGGAACGGCTTAAAAGGAGCCATCGTCTCACGCAACTGGGCGTAGTTGGCCACCTGGTTGACAAGGCCGAACCAACTCCTGATGTCCGTCGTGGAGCCTGGGGTGGGGAAGTCCCGGATGGCATCCAAGTACTTCGGGAGCGGTTCGATGGTAGATTCCGACACCCTGAAGCCAGCGAAATCGACGCACCTCTCCGCGAACTGAAACTTGTCTGGGTTCAACACGATGCCCGAGCAGCCGACACGCGTCAGGAAGTCGATGGTTCTCCACCAGTGTTGCTCCAGGTCGGTATCATAGTGGATGGTGTCATCCACACAACGTTCCTTGCGTTCATAGTCCGAGAGGACGGCATCAAACCGACGGTTGTAGCCATCCCCTGATGACAGGAAACCCTGTGGTGCCCTGGTGTAGCGCCAACGGCCGAAGGGTGTGATGAAGGTAGTGAGGTGGCTATCCGACTCACGCAGGGGGACACTGTGGTAGCCGTTCCAGGCTTCCGTGACGGTCTTCCAGGTGCCCTTCGGGACGCGTCGTGCAAGGTGGAACGGGGACTCAGTGGTGAAGGTCTCACGTTGGCAGAACTTGTTGAGGTCCACGGTCCTGCGCGGGGAACCGTTGTGCTTACGAGTGACTACCATACAATGGCACCACGCCACTGGCTCGCCGTATGGCACACGTTCAATGACCCCACGGGCTTCGTCCCGCAGGAGGTCATCGTGGACCCTCCGCTGCCAGTGTAGAGGCACTGTAGCCGCGGTGTGACATGCCCTAGGCGTAGCTACGGGGTCCACGTGCATCTCGATAGGTGGCCCCTCCATGCATGGTAGTGCTCGATGGGGGCAAGTATTGAACGTCGACAAGGCATATCTCCCGAGTAGCCAACCTTTCATCCGGTTGTTGTTCTCTGGCATACAAGGGAACGGCAGTGCTGCGGGGCGCGCCGGGGGGACCGTGCGCTGAGGACATGAGCACTGGGCGTCCCGGGGGTCACCTGGCCCCACGCAGCCGCCGTTGGCTGACCACGTCGCATTGACGGACAAGGGCTGGTCTGGCATGTCAGCCGTGTCAGGGCTACGCCTGTCCTTGGGCCCCCTTGCAACGTCGTCCGATGGGAAGGTCACGGGCAAGAGGCCGAGGTTGAGTAACGACTCGTAGGAGAGGTACATGGCCCGGACCAAGCTGCTCACATATACCATGGAACGGCAGGATGTAACACGCCCCCCGCTGCAGGTCGTCGAGAGCCTAGCGAAGAACGCTCCCTCGATGGTTATGGCCATGGAACTCCTCCAGCGACCAAAGGTCAGACTGTGCGCCAGTGTCCGCGACGGCGGATATCCGAGCTCCGTTGGCCGAGCCCCGGTTGCCGGTGCCATCCCTCAGCCCGACTCGCATGTCCATCGAGATGGTGATTAATGCTCGGGGGTGGTCTCTCAGCCTGGCCCGTCTCCATTCGCCCTTGGAGAAGATGTGGTGCTCGAGTCTGATAGGTGCTTGCCTGTTGACACATCCGTGCGACGTAGGGGCGCGGCGTCGACGATGGCCCCCCTTGACGTCGGCCAGGGCGGGCCCCAGCTTGCACCGATGAGACCTGGGAGACCGGCTCCGACCCCATGGCGGCCTGTTGACTGTCGGATGACAGCTGTTGACGCCTCTGTCGTCGGCGGGCCCTGTAGCAGCCGATGCACACCTGGTGAGGCTTAGGATTCCACCCGCGAGGCCCCTCCGTGAAGACGTTAAAGACGCTCTTACATTCCAGGCATGAAAACACGGTGTTGTCCTAATTCAATGGAAAATGTTCCAAACTGCGCCAGACTTCAGACTATCATTAATGGTCCGGCCCTCATCAGCTCTACGCCAATTATGGGATGTCATCATATGCCGTTTCCATGGCAACGCGTCCCTCGCCATGAAACACGGTGTCGTAATTCAATGGAAAATCGTCCAAACCGCACCAGACTTCATATGATGGCTAATGGTCCGGCCCTCAACAGCTCTATGTCAATTATGGGATATCATCATATGCCGTTGCCATGGCGATAGATCCCTCACCATGAAACGGGGTGTCGCTGTAATTCAATGGGAAATCTTCCAAACGGCACCAGACTTCACATGATGGCTAATGGTCCGGCCCTCAACAGCTCTACACCAATAATGGGATGTCATCATATGCCGTTGCCATGGTAACGCGTCCCTCGCCATGAAACACGGTGTTGTCCTAATTCAATGGAAAATCATCCAAACACCACCAGACTTCAGACTATCATTAATGGTCCGGCCCTCAACAGCTCAATATGACAATAGTAAGTTTTCCTCAAAAGCTGTTGCCATGGCAACGCATTCCTTGCTGTTAAGCACGATATTGCTATAACTCCTGTGTAAATGGTAAAAAAGTGTTCAAATGTCACATGTGTGCTAACCGTCAAGCCCTCGAGACATATATTTGTCAGTTTTGACATTTCTTCAAATGTCGTTGCTATGGTAACAAAATGTAACAAAATGGTCGCCGTAAAACATGGTTCTCATAATTCCAGGTAACATGCTCCAAACGGCACACAACTTCACAGGTTTGATAACGATGCAGCCCTCAACACAACTAAGCATATTATGGGGTGTCTTCAAATGCCGTTGCCATGGCGACAGATCACTCGCCATCAAACACAATGTTTATGATACTGCTGTAACTCCCATGTAACTTGTCCGATCGGCCTGAATCCTCCCACGTTTGCCAACGGCCGAGTCCTCGAGACACCTAGACGCACGTCGACGTGCGGACAACAGCCTGCGGAACGTCGAAGACCCGCTCAACGCTGCTTGCAGCTTTAATTATTATTATTTTTATTAAATTAAATCAGAAAAATTATTGATTACATCAATGCCAATGTGAAACAAACAAATGTTTGACCAAAAACATAAAGCCAAGACAGGTGATATGATTAGGCCAATGGCCAGCATCCATTAGATGTTTGACCTACCCATAGGCTAAATTACTTTGTGACACTTGAGTGACTTCCTGTTAGCTGGAGCCCCAAATTATTTGCTAACAGCAAAGTGACAAATGGATCATTTTTTAGTCCTTAAACGTCCACGTGTAGACACTCAATCAAAACCAACTGAAAGCGAGAGGGATTCTGTACATAATAGCCTCGTGAGTACAAGTAGCTTACTTCTGGGTCTCTGTGTTTCATTCAAGCTCTGCTCTGTGTGTGTGGCACGAGCCATTTTGTGTGCCTGCGCAAGCCAGCGAGATAGAGAGCTTGCGCACCGGTGGGTATCTACCGGAGATCGTTGTGGTTAGCATCTAGTGCTAGCTAGCCAAGCTAACGGATACAAGGAGATTTTTCAACAACAAGGTGGAGGGAGAACTCTCTCCTGTCAGACTGAGAGTCTCAGATAACCTCAGCTCAGGTGAAGTAAAGGACTCTCAGTGTTTAGATAGTTAACTTTAGTCTAGTTATCTCAGTGGGTCTCAAACGGTTTGTTTTAAAAGGGGAGTGATTTGTAAAATATCTATAAAGAAATAGAAATTCTGTTTCATATGTATGTTGAGAGATGTATCCATAGATCTCTTCATTTTGCTCTCAAAGTGCACCAGATTGATGATTTTAACTTAAATATTTAAAAAAAAAATCTACCCCACTAGAGGAGGTGAGGACCCTCCTAGAGAACAGTCGCGGGTGCACTGTGTGTGTGTGTGTGTGTGTGTGTGTGTGTGTGTGTGTGTGTGTGTGTGTGTGTGTGTGTGTGTGTGTGTGTGTGTGTGTGTGTGTGTGTGTGTGTGTGTGTGTGTGTGTGTGTGTGTGTGTGTGTGTGTGTGTGTGTGTGTGTGTGTGTGTGTGTGTGTGTTGCAGTTGAAAATTCAACTGTAGCGCTGGTACATTAATGGGAAACCCTTAATGTTTGAGCACCCTCTATATGAAATGTCAAGCTACCCCACAGCACCCCCTAGAGTAAATCTCTGGCGCCGCCACTGCTTCTCCCACCTCTGCAAAGGCTCACTTTAAAGTTACAAACTGTATAGAAGCTATCATTCCAATATAGTATAATATAATTAGGTCCACCAGATTTTCTCATCTAATTACTTCCAGGTTTTTTCCCATGGATCAGGAAGCTCAGGTTTTAAAGCCAAGAAGAAGGGCCAGTTTGAACAGTCTCTGTTTTCCATGCTTCTGTTTTGTATTCCTGTTCTCCTCATCGCCTTTTCAACCGTCACCTTTACCCCAGCACGACCCAAGTTCTCAGTGACTTCCTGTTGGACGGCAGCAGCAACCAGGATTATACTGCCAAGATTAACACACACACTCACATGTATACGTACAATCACAAACACACTAACACAAACAACAAAAACAATAGCAGGAGTTCTCTCACAGTTTGACACACACACACTTATAATGTGTGTCAATATAACAAAAACACACATGTGGTGCCGTAAAAAAGAAATGCATGCAAACTGGTGAGGGAAATCAGAGTTTGTTCATATAAGCTTAGTTTTGATGATTTCTGAATTGTTGGCATGAAGTCAGACACTTTTTTGACACTTTGCGGAGAAGTGCTGTGATTCCCCTCTGTATAAAGTGCGCCATACATATATACGTATTGTTGCTGAGCTATCATACTGTAAGCACTAACTGTTCCTAGAGTGGTGGCTCTTCCGTCTTCACTACACAAAACGAGTGCAGAACATTTATGATGAAATAGGTGTGCCTTTACAGCAAGGTCGTGGTGTCCATGGTCTCCAGTGAGTTGCTTTCTTTGCCTTTTCACTGCTATGCAGTTCATGGTAAATTACGGGAGGAAGTCGGGTCAAACTTGTTGAGGAGATTAGTTTGTGTTAATTTCTTTAATGGGTTAAGGTTCCCGGATTAGAAGAGAGAAGAAGAAGTTGACCAATGTTTATAGGAGCACTTGTTCAAAACAAATGTATGGTAATAAAAACGTTGAAGTCCAATCCAGTAAAAACACATTACCGTGATAAAGCAAGACTGTGTGACTTCTAAAAAGAGAAAAAAAGTTACACATACAAAACATTTATAAGACTCTTGCACATTTACATACAGTAAGTAGTTCTGCTGCTAAAGCTTTACCTGATGGCTAATGTTAACAACACTGTAATGACAATTATGGGCTACATTAGCTGCAAAAGCCACACAGTATTGCTTTAAAGCTTAAGATTTCTACACCAATGCAAAGTCATGCTCAAGTCTCATGTCAATGAATGTTGGTAAGAGGAAGAAGTAGGAGGTTGGTAGTCTTAGATATATGTCATGTTTGTAGACAACTTTAATATATAGTTCATATAAATACGTATATATTTATATAAAAAGCTCAAGTTTAGCCGCCATTCTCAGAACTGAATCGGAACACTGTGGTATTTCCAAAGTCCCACATGAACCTGCCATCAGACACTTTTCTGTGAATGATAAAGGAATGTATAGGACATGAATCCATGCCTCTGTGACACATTTCCCAAGATTAATAATGTTGTCCAACCCTGGTCAGGGTGTATGACAAACTGTACAATGATATCTTTCTACTCAACTGCCAATGAGACCTTGCCGAAAGATACACTTTAGGTCACTTTTACACACAAAGCACAAGTGAAATGCAAACCCTTACAGAGCCTGCGGACTAGACTGGAATGAAACTTAGAGTTATCTGATCTATTGTAGTTGCACATGGCACTTTTTATTTCAAGTTACGTTATGGTAATTGTATGGTATCGACTCCCAAGTATAGCTATTCCACCTAGTCGGGCGGCATCGCACTCTCCATAGAAACACAAGGTTAACATCAGCGTAAAGCCGTTTGACTGTGTACCAGCTTAAGGGTTTGCTTTGGAAATGCCCAATTCATTCAAGGTAATTAAATACAACTCCAGTAGAGAGGCGAATTGCGCCTCAGATTCATGTTGAGCTCTCACATACTGTTGTATCAAAGCTCAGTAAAGTTGCCCCAGAGAGAGAAGAAGAAAAATGCTTTCAGTCCAAAGCCATTGGGGGGGTGTAAACAGATTTGGGTGGGCAGCAGGCTTTCATTAGGGCCGCTGCTGTTCGGCCTCTAAGGTCTCTGATTGCTCTCGGATTGATTTAGAGTTATTTTCAATCTCTTTGGTCTTTTGGCTCTGCTCATTCACGGCTATCACACAACTAAGCTTATAGTTGTTTTTTCTCCCGTCTGTGTGATTAAAACCGTCTTTTTGCTGGAAGTTTCTTTTTCTAAGTTGTTGGGCGTCTTTGTGTGTGTGAGCAGCATCACCGTTGGATGTCCGTTGTTCTCGTTGGTGGCGACCTCGTTGGAGTCTGTGGGGGGGTTGCTGGGGCTGGCGTTGCCACAGCGGCAGCAGCAACACAGTATCCTACCAATAGGCCTGAAAACGACTCTGTACAGGCCGCGGCGGGCGCTCTCGCTCACGAAGCAGTACAGAGCGGGGTCCGCCACACAGTTCAGACTGGTCAGCAACAATGACATGTGGTAGTAGTTAAATATTCCTGAAAAATAAGAAAACAGACCAAAGTTAGTCTGTTTCGGCAAAAACGTTACTGGATTACTTTGCAAAAAAGAAACTGTACCTATAATGAAGTTGCAGTCTCGCTCCAGCATGGTGCGTACCAACAGGAAGACGTGGTAGGGGGAGAAGCAGACGAGGAAGATGAGGATGGTGCTGCCGACCAGCTGCCTGATCCTGGTCTTCTGATCCGGCTGCGTCCCGGCGCTCCGACCCACGGCGCGCAGAACACACAGGTAGCTGATCTGGACAGCATCAGGGTCAAGATAAAACATTTACATATCATAATCCTGTCTTCGTCCTCTCTAAAACACACGTGTTTTTCAACAACTTTTTACATGGGTTTGCATTTCGGTAGATAGAAATATAGGTTTGTATGGTAAATTAAGTAGAGACAAAGCAACCTTAGATAATTCATTCATTTTTTTTATTACATAAGGCGGTTTTAGCCGTTTTGGAATATGTGTCCAGTACAAATTAGCTTGGACATTAGGACTTCAGTTATATTCCTTTACCCAGGATCACCTTGCTGAAGGCAGATCTTGAGAAGAAAGCAAGCTTAATTTTTCTAATTATATGCCATTTGTTATTTCCCCAAGATTCTCAGGTCAATTGCTTTACAAACATCACCACCTTGCAGCCTGTCTTAGACAGAGTGGAGAGCGGCATCAAAAGATATGGGTTTGTAACATTTTACTTTTTACAATAAACCATGATAATATTTATCCATTACATTCTAAAATGTTGTGTCAAAGAAGCAAGTGTAGATAAGGGTCTACCTCTAACTCAGTAGTGTTATTTAAATAAACCAGTTCACTTTTGTGATAAACATTAGAGTAGTAAAACAGTTATCATACCGATAAAATAGCCAGAGGAAACATGAAGCCAATAGTGAAGCGATAATAGTTGATGGGATACTCCCACGGCTGCATGGGGTAGTGCTCGAAGCACACTGATTGGTTCTTGATGTCTTTGCTCAGTTCTTTATGGCGGAAGAAAACCACACCCACAGCGATCTCCTTCAGCCAGATGAAGGAGCTCACCAGCCACGCTGTACGCATGGAGCGGAGGGAGGTGAACCTGGAGACAAAGGAAGGAGAAGAGCACAGGTTAATAGACGTATTGATTGATTGATTGCAGCACACAGGAACTATGGTTAAAGGTTAAATCTTAAAAGAGAAGATTAATGTTACATTGGCAGAGACCTGCAGCAATATTTGTATCATACCAAACTGTAATTACCTTAAAGGGTAGACCACAGCCAAGTAGCGATCCAGGCTGATACAGCACAGGAAACCGATGCTGATGTAGATGTTCTCATAGAGCAGGAAACCACAGAGCTGACACAACCACTCCCTGTGGCTCCAGTCATCATCCTGTAGACAGCAACACACATTCATATACAGAAACTATAGTCTCGGTATGTAGGTAGGTGAAAAGGGAGTCAAAGCAGATCGAAATGAACTGCTACACAATGTTGTATTTGCATTGTACATGCAGGGTTTCACGTTACCTGGAAGAAGTACTGCAGCCACAGTGGCAAGGATGCCAGGTACAACAGATCAGACACTGTCAGGTTCATCAGGTAAACTCCCAGCTCGTTCTTCTGCTTCAGCTGCACAGCAGCGTGGTACAAAGAGTAGATGTTGGAGGGAATACCAACCTGGGATTAGGAAGACAAATGATTGTGATTATTTTATTCTCGGACACTAGTTATGTTCTTCCTACAATGCAGCATGCTTCGAAAACGTCCCTTCTGCTTACACAACTAAACAAGAACGTTGAGGTTGGATGGTTCTAACATATTACCAACGTTTATGAGCCCAATGCCTACATGTTTCTAATTCAGGCTTTTGTTGTCCAACATCTGCACATGTCAAGGTTATATTTAGCATGTAGTAAGAGTATTACAAGTTCCGTTAAGGTTACAAAACACTTACAGAAAGGTAAGGTATATTGTGGAACGTTTCTATAAATAAAAATGGATTGATTGATTGATCCTTTCCCCGCTCAGAGACCCAGGTCGTTGCACGCATCTCTGCTTGTCTAGCTGACATCTCTCAGTGGATGTCTGATCATCACCTCAAGCTCAACCTTGACAAGACTGAAGTGCTTTTCCTTCCGGGAAAAGATTGTCCCACTCTTGACCTGACTATCAACATCGGCACCTCTGTTGTTTCCCCGACTCAGACTGCAAGGAATCTGGGATGTGATCCTAGATAACAAACTGTCCTTCACTGCAAACATCGCTGCTACAACCCGCTGCTGCAGATACACGCTTTACAACATCTCTTAAAAGCTCTTAAGATCTATTTAAAGCATCAAACCAAAAGAAAACATTGATTTAACAAACGGGTAGAGCTAAAATGTTCAATCATTTCCGGGTTTTAGGACTTATTGGCAAAATGTTCTAAATGAGTTTGTGTCTAAATTTGATGATGAACTTCACTTTCGCAAACAGCCGCCGTATAACATTTCAAATGATGCTTGGATTTCCCCGCCTGTATTTCACTAGGGAGCGGTAAGTGACCGAAACAGAGTAATTGACAGAGTGCTGAGGCTACAGTAAGTGCAACATTCGTCCTAATTCTATTACAGTGCTGACAAATAAAAAACAGCTAATGCTAAAACGTACACACATCATCAAAGCGTGCACATTGGTGAATTGAAGGAGGAAATGTCAGTTTACGACCTCAACGATTACTTTTGCACTTTTATTAAGTATTCACACACCTTAACATTTTTGTGTGGAGGTATTCAAGATGCACACACACTTACCGTGAGCACCAGAATGTACACACTGGAGAAGACGTACTGGTGGACTTTATGGTTGATGGTACAGTTGGTCACTTCCTCCTCAGACATGTTGAGCACCATCACTACCCGCTCACACGCACGCCACCTTCAACATGCATGTCCACAGGAAGGTTTTAAGACATGCATGCTACTAAAATGTAACAAATCAGACACATCTTCATGTCGGTTGGAGCACTCCATGGCCTAACTCGTCATCTGGGTCAGTGTTTCTCTTCTCTTTCATTTGTGGAGCTGTGGAACACAGACACATATATTGTCAGAGATTATAAACATCTGATCAAATATTAGATTGAACTGGATGTAAATACTTACACAAACACAGACACACACTTAACATGGTAACATTAAGGGTATTACACGGTAAAAGTCCTCACTTGGATGAGCAAAAGAATGACCGTAATCTTTCAAACTATTGTTTGAATAAGCTCAGTGTTGTAAACTATTGAATAAACTGAAATATAATCTGGTCTAGTTGGTCATAAATGATCAGTCAGTGTGTGTCCAGAAATTCCTCTGAGTCACTAGAGGACTCAATATTGCTAATTAAAGAAGAGGATGTTTTTAAGTTGTTGGGCGAAATGATTCAAATCCACCTGGAACAATCTGGAGCCTTTGATCAGAGCATAACTAGACAAATACACTATAACTATATTCCATCAGAAAGGTCGGTGAACATGTCGTAGGAAGTTATTATTTTATAGCATAAACCAACCCTGGCTCTGAAGCTATGCTAGCAGCTAGCACACAACAGGGCTTTGAGCTAAATGCTAACATCAGCATGCTAACACGCTCACAATCAGAATGCTATCATGTACATGTTTAGCAGGTGGAAGAAGTGCTCACTATCCAGTTGTAATACCACTTAAGTTAAAGTCAAAATGTAGTAGCATCAAATATACTTAAAGTTAAAAATATAAAAGTACTCATTATGCAGAATGGCTTTTTTTTCTGCAAGGTAAATCTAATCCAGTTTATTAATATTTTGTATTAATAATATATATCTCCAAAGTAACTACTACTCTTCTCATATAAATGTAGTGGAGTAAAAGGACAGTGGTGCTTCCAAATTGTAGAGTAAATGTATGTAGTAGCATAAAAAGTAAATACTCAAGTAAAGTACAAGTAACATAAGATTGTACTGAAATACAGAACTCGAGTAGATGTGCTTACTTTCCACCAGTGGTTGCAAGCAAGAATGTTTGCCTTATTATGAATATTCAATTCTGATTGGTCAATTTGGACATCTCAGAGGTTGCTCATTCTTGCTAACACACCGCTGCTAGGCATAACATGACCGTTGCTAAGGAGGATCATTTGCAGTCATATCAACCCGCAGAAAGAAGATCGGTCTCTGTGCATTTACTTTGTCTGATGCCAACATAAAAAAACATATTTGCAAATAAAATATTTTCTGAAATGTGTTCTTCTTACTTTATATTCCTGGCATTGCCATTTCATTGTGATGCAGTAGTGCAGTGCTGTATGTAAGTGTTTCAGCGTCACTGTTTTTACTTTCAATAACACATTTGAATGAAAATAAAACAGATTTATGCAAGCATCTCAGTGCAGCGCTGCATCCTGTCAATGTACTGTGATACTTCTGAGTATAATCTCCTCTAGATGTATTGGTCTTGGCATGCTGGTCCATTTAGAATAGCTCCATAATGACACACTAGAAGCCATTTAGAGCCATTTTCACACAACACACTCCAGCCACAAGTATCCTATCTGCGTCCATCACTCTCTCTCTGGGCATTCCTGGAGTGTCACGCTGAACCATGATTGTAACCCTTATTCAGGCAGAGGAACGGAAGAAATGATACACAAACATCCAGATGTGATCTGTAAGAAAGATGTCTGCTCTGCACACCTTTTGCTCGGCGACAGAGCAGTGAGCGGGGGGCTGATGTCGTGCAGCTGTGAGTCAGGGGGGTAGACATGCTGTTTCAACAACACCCTGCGACAGCCTGACCAATGTGTCACAGCAACGGAAACACATTCAGTTTGCAGAGACAAAGGTAAACAGATCTGTGAAAGAACGTCACAACATGCATGTGTAGTCCCTTCATGCTATAATACAAATACAATAAAATGCCCTTTTCTTAGCACCCCCCCCCCTCTCTGTCCCTCAGCAGAGAGATCAAAGTTCCTTCAGAAGAACGGAGCGCAGGAGGAAGAAGAACCACATTTGGCTGAAAATGATTTATGCGGTGGATACATATTTGTGTGCAGTATAGCACCCCCCCACTGACAGTACAGCTGAATAACCCTGACCAATCAATGAACAGATGAGGGTCAGACTGCAGAGCGATAGGCCGGTATATGTTCAATGAGGGGATTCAGAGAAGGAACTTCAAGACATCTCTGTCATAATCCCATTTTTTGGTTTATCTGTTTCCTGGTTTTTTTTAGTTATTGACTTTCCTATTATTTTAATTTAACAGAGAAATACCTGATAGGGAACAGGTGCAACTAATAAGGGCAATAACATGACACAAGGAGAGAAGACTTTTCAAAATAAAAGAGGAAACCAAAAACTGGAACCATGACAGATGCACTTCCTGTTCAGCTCTACACGTGTATCTCATGAAAATGGACCCACTCCTAATTCAGTGCTTTCACTGTTGACAATCCCCCCCCCCCCCCTAAACACTAACACAGCAAAGAGAGACTATGAAACAGCCCACTGAGATGATGTAATGCAGTCATAAAGAAGCCGTGAACAATTTCATCCAACTTGGAATTCAAATAAAATAAATCATGGAATTTACATTAAACAATTTACAATATACAAAATAACCCTGAGGGTGTTGACACAGGAACAAAAGATTGTAACCACGTCTTCCGAAAAGCTGCACAGCATGCAACGCTTGGAGAAACAAACAGTAGAATATAAAGAGGCAGAGTATGGGCACTCTGTCAGAGATAAACACAGGGATCTGAACCAATTACAGGCTCAGTGATCCCCAACTGAAGCAGGAACAGGAAGTCACTGAAACACATGGCTGCCCACAGACGATGTAGCTCTCTATAGAGAAGCACTTCCTTCACTACTGTGAGAAATAACAAACCTTTAAAAGAAAGACTGATGGAATCAATCAGACCAACACTAGTAGCCATACAGTGACCAAAGCTTCCACTAACTCCTCCCCCCCCCCCCCCTCCACACTGTGTTACTGAAGGAGTCATTTCTGGAGGGGAGCAGAGTTGCCGTTTCCTAACTGCTGGAGCTCACATGTTCACACCTCCCACATGAAGTCTTGATCAAGGCGTTCAGCAGACACTTTCCTCACTAATGATGAAAGTTCTTGAGCTCTGGACTCATGGCTCTGGAAGGAAGAGGGGCTTGGAGAGGTTTTTAGAACAAATCCTGCTGGTGAAGGCAGATCTGCTCCTCTGGAAGATACATCTATGTGCAGTAGCTGCCTGGAACTGAACTTGTTCAAACTCTATTGTACTGTACAGCAGTCAGAACATGGACATCTGTTTATTTTGTGAGCTCTGTGTATTTATTATGTCCAAGGTGAATATGTTGTTGCTCTCTTTGGCCATCATGAGGAAGGAGAGCCTTCAGAGCATCTGATCATTCTGATCTGATATATTGCAACACCAGTTTCATACCGGAGTGAGACAGATAACAGCTTACAATGAAGTGCACTGCTCATCACAGTTTAGCACGTTGTTTTTATTTCCTTTATAGGTTTGTTTATTTAACAGGGACAAAGTCACCCTAAAAACGAATATAGGTATACGTACAGTGGGGCAAAAAAGTATTTAGTCAGCCACCAATTGTGCAAGTTCTCCCACTTAAAAAGATGAGAGGCCTGTATTGTTCATCCTAGGTACACTTCAACTATGAGAGACAGAATGGGGGGAAAGAATCCAGGAAATCACGTTGTAGGATTTTTAATGAATTAATTGGTAAATTCCTCGGTAAAATAAGTATTTGGTCACCGACAAACAAACAAGATGTCTGGCTCTCACAGACCTGTAACTTCTTCTTTAAAGATCAAATGCAAAGCTTTCAAATATGCTACATTTTTATAGAAATGTTGTTTTTAAGACTGCCTATATTTTTTATTTTATTTTAATCGAGATAATACACCCGAAAAAAAGCTTTTTAGTGATACAAAACTCGACCCAAAGCCGTCTGAATTTCTGACATGACATTCCCAGCAGCCTCCGCGCACGTGACGTCACTGTTGCCAAACAGTCTCTGGACCAAATATGACTCGGCAGTCTCGGTCACATGTTTTTCGAAAAGAAAACGGAATTAACATGGGTTATTGTTGTGCTTTTTGTTGTACGAACGGTGCGGGATCTGGGAGAGTTTTCCATGTATTTCCCAAAGACCAAATCATCCGCCAAAAATTGATTATTTTAGTGAATCGTGTTGGCTGGCAACCGACAAAATGGAGCAAGTTGTGTTCTGACCACTTCGCGTGTGATGCATACGACGTTGAGAAGAACGAAAGAGCCGGGCGATGGAGAAACGCCAAAGAATTGAGGTAAACAACTTTTGATTAGATTTCAAAGCGCACGGAGCACAGCAGATAATGGAATTGCAGTTTTATTAAGTTGTATTGCTTATAGAGGTGGGCACCGTTAGATTCTGTGTCTTTACGATCATAAACAATGTGTTTGATGTGGAGCTAGGATAAGTAATAAGGGAACTAGGAGTGATTTCGGTGCAGTAACAGGTTAGCATTTTTCGCTCGGGGCTAATTCACTGTTAGCATTGAAGTTTATCTGCAGCTCATTCATCGCTCCTCCACTCATAACGGAAAAGTGTGAACAATATGCATTAAATAGGGATTACATCCACTATTATTCCTCCTGGCCCAATTCAAAATGCTCCCCCGCTGGTGGTAGCACATCGTACGTTGTGACTGCTGCTACAACAGAACCGAGAGAGGAGGGAGCTAAGGTCAGTGCTAGTGCTAACTTGACAGCTAACGTTAACTTGGGGGCTGAAGAGCTATGTGCATCGTTGTGTTGTGTGTGTGTGGCGTCGCGTCTCTCCAGGCAGTGAGAGGGTTGTGTTGTGCTATAGCTGTATTATTAATATTGTTCATGGTTGGTGCCGCTGGCTGCTCTTATCGCGTGTGTTCGGCTCTGTGTATGCTACAGCCATAATAGGCTATAGCCTATGTGAAACAATGTAGCCTGTTGGTGGTCCGTGGATTATTTATAATCAAGTTGATCGAAGTTTGGGTAGCCCATACATGCTCGGGAAATCTGTTGACATGAACATGATCCATCGGGACGTTTCATGTAAATGTAGACCTGTGGCACCACCCCGTGTGCAACAGATTTTCTCTTTAAAATAGGCCTATGTCTGTGCTGTTGCTATTAATGCACGGATCAACATTTACCCCCCCCCCCACACAAAAAAATCCCGGCTCCCCCGGAGACCGTGGTATAGTTCGCACACTGCTCCAGATATTGGGTGGCCTCCGACTCAGAATCAGACATGATAGACGAAACTAAGTTGTACTATCGGCGGGAGCCGCTGTGAGTGATAAGCCAGGGTGTGTTTGTTTGGCAACTCTGACGTCACACGACGCCATCTTGCGGAGGAGCGGCTGAGAAAATAAATCGTCGGACTTGGTGTTGGGGGTTGAACAAAATAAATATTTCGCATTGCCAGACGCATATTATCTCCGATTTTAATACTGCAATATCTTAGATAGTGTTGTAGCTATATGATTTCGATTTTACTGGCAATTATAAAAAAAACTTTGCATTTGATCTTTAAGAGCCTCCTCTGTCCTCCACTCGTTAACTGTATTAATGGCACCTGTTTGAACTCGTTATCAGTATAAAGACACCTGTCCACAACCTCAAACAGTCACACTCCAAACTCCACTATGGCCAAGACCAAAGAGCTGTCAAAGGACACCAGAAACTAAATGGTAGACCTGCACCAGGCTGGGAAGACTGCATCTGCAATAGGTAAGCAGCTTGGTGTGAAGACATCAACTGTGGGAGCAATTATTAGAAAATGGAAGACATGCAAGACCACTGATAATCTCCCTCGATCTGGGGCTCCACGCAAGATCTCACCCCGTGGGGTCAAAATGATCACAAGAACGGTGAGCAAAGATCCCAGAACCACACGGGGGGACCGAGTCCATGACCTGCAGAGAGCTGGGACCAAAGTAACAAAGGCTACCATCAGTAACACACTACGCCGCCAGGGACTCAAATCCTGCAGTGCCAGACGTGTCCCCCTGCTTAAGCCAGTACATGTCCAGGCCAGGGTTTCCGTTAGCCGGTAATTACCGGTTTTTAGCTGGTACAATTTATTAAAAACCGGTAAATTCAAAACTTGCCGGTCAAAATGTCTGGTAATAATTAGGGAGGCTTCGATCGATCGGCCGCCGGTCATTATCGGCCGATATTCACTCTTAATAGTTTGATCGGTGCTCTCTATAAAGGCCGATCAGGAGAGCTGGATCTGATCGATATGGACATAAACGCGAGTGAAGTGTAACCGGAGCGAGAGAGAGATCAGATCAGCTGCTGAGTCTGACCGAGACACGCAGCTCTGCATAATCACCTGAAGCCCCGCCCTCTGTTTAGCGCTGCAGGAGCTGCTTGAGAAACTGACGGGCTGTCAGGAGAGAGAGGGAGGGAGAGGGGAAAAGAGAGGATCCGTTTCTCTCCGTGTTATTATTCAAAGTTAATGTAAACGTTTGAATAATGTACGTTATCTACTACAAGTAGTTTGCTTGAATGTAATAATTATGTTGTTTGTTGTTTGTGGAATCATTTATTGAAAAATGAATCTGAATATTTCGATCTGTTACGATTATAAACTGAAGCAATATAAAAATGAGCCCCGTGAACTGAGTTTTAAACTGAAGCATATCTGCTCATAGTCCGGTAATTACCTGCCAACGGAAACTCTGCTACACAACTCTTATTATTATTATTGAAATATGACCGGTAAGTTTAAAATGTGTCCGGTAAAATAAATTCTGCACGGACATTTGACCGGCGAGAAAAAATCCTAGCGGAAACCCTTGTCCAGGCCCGTCTGAAGTTTGTTAGAGAGCATTTAGATGATCCAGAAGAGGATTGGGAGAATGTCATATGGTCAGATGAAACCAAAATAGAACTTTTTGGTAAAAACTCAACTAGGCGTGTTTGGAGGAGAAAGAATGCCGAGTTGCATCCAAAGAACACCATACCTACTGTGAAACATGGGGGTGGAAGCATCATGCTTTGGGGCTGTTTGTCTGCAGAGGGACCAGGACGACTGATCCGTGTAAAGGAAAGAATGAATGGGGCCATGTATCGTGAGATTTTGAGTGACAACCTCCTTCCATCAGCAAGGGCATTGAAGATGAAACGTGGCTGGGTCTTTCAGCATGACAATGATCCCAAACACACCGCCCGGGCAACGAAGGAGTGGCTTCGTAAGAAGCATTTCAAGGTCCTGGAGTGGCCTAGCCAGTCTCCAGATCTCAACCCCATAGAAAATCTTTGGAGGGAGTTAAAAGTCTGTGTTGCTCAGCGACAGCCCCCAAAACATCACTGCTCTAGAGGAGATCTGCATGGAGGAATGGCCAGAATACCAGCAACAGTGTGTGAAAACCTTGTGAAGACTTACAGAAAACGTTTGACCTCTGTCATTGCCAACAAAGGGTATATAACAAAGTATTGAGATGAACTTTTGTTATTGACCAAATACTTATTTTCCACCATAATTTGCAAATACATTCTTTAAAAATCAGACAATGTGATTTTCTGGATTTTTGTTCTCATTTTGTCTCTCATAGTTGAGGTATACCTAGGATGAAAATGACAGGCCTCTCTCATCTTTTTAAGTGGGAGAACTTGCACAATTGGTGGCTGACTAAATACTTTAAATAATTTAAAGTTAATACAATCTTGCAATATAGATGAATGCCAATTAAAATAAACACAGATAGCAACAGGTGACAGCAGCACAGAGAGAGGACTGTATGCATTACAAAGTGATGACAGATCTGAGTCATAATAAACACAATGTCTTTAACTCAGTTCTTAACAACCTGAATGTTGTTCTGTATTGGTTGTTGGGATGGAGTTCCATTCAGCTCTAACTGAGAATGTAGATTGCCAATAAAGTTTTCCTGACTCAAAAAATGAGGCAGTGATGAGAATGTATTGAGTTCTCATTTTGTTATTTTTGTTTATATAAAGGCTGTACGAGTTTAAGAGCAATAGCAATGCTCTAAAACATTTAGCCTAAAGGCCCTGACACACCAAGCCGATTTCGGTCGTCAATAGATGTCGGGCAGTCGATGAGCGTCCTGTCGCCCTACTTGGTGTGTCCCGCACAAGCCCCCAGGATGTGCGCCGGACTCTGATGAAAATATTCGTTGTGTTCAAACGGCGGTACTACAATTTCCGTATCAGTCCTTGACGTCACTGGGCCCAGAAATACTTTTCCCCATTAGGCGCTTTCACACCAAGTACTTTGCCGTACTTAGTTCCCAGTACTTAGTTCATCGGAACTCTTTAGTTCCCGGAACTGCATTAATACTTAATAGGCTAGAAGTTGTCAATACGTTGTTTATTTAATACTATCTCAGTTATCTTCATGAGTCGGATCACTTGTAGTTTTCAGTTCGCTGAACCAAGGACAAAGTGCATGTGTTTAAACCCCATAGTGGCCGGTATCAGTAACATATTAAATCAATGTGTCTGAGCTGCAGTGTATGTTCACAAAAGTTGAGCAAAGTTCGATTCCCTTCGTGGTTGAACGCTCCAGCCTGACTCCAACAAACATGGAAGAACAGTTTCCCATCAACTTGAGCATGATACAAACAATGGCAAATAGAAAGGAGTTTTACTCCAAATAAGTTTGAAGTGGGCATTCATTTCAAACGTTCACATTTGAAGTCAGCAGTCTAATCTTCAAGCTATCACTCTTCCACCAAAATCCAAGCTTGTATCTGATCAAACCTGATCAACCATCCCAAACTGGCCGAACTTTGAAGGCAATTTCAAGTCCTTTTCCTTTTTTTGCTCAAGATAGTCATCAAAAACACTGAAAAACTGGAACGTTGACTTGAATTAAATGTATTATGTCAACACATTTCACATAACTGTATTAGGTTAGTAGAAAGGAATAATATTAAGTTGAACCCAGTATTTTAAACTAAATATTTTTGCTTTCAACTAACCTAATACAGTTATGTGAAATGTGTTGACATAATACATTTAATTCAAGTCAACATTTTTTCAGTGAAGGCCGGCTGATAGTTAGAGCGTGGTGCTAATAAGGCCAATGCCATGGGTTCCACTCCAATACTGGCCGGTGGCAGTAACCTATAGAGTCAATGTGTCTGCAGCATGTGGTTCAGAAGGTGAGCACTAACTTTCATATACACTCTAAGAAATTAAATATGGATGTTGTTTGCATTAATTGCTTTTTTTATATTGAAACTACTAAGTAAATGCACTTTTTACAATTAAATCAAGAGACTTCAATTGCATTTATGTAAAAGTTCAAAGTTTTGGGATTACATTACCATGTTGTGTTGTATTTAAATGGTAAAGTTATTTAAAACGCACTGATTGTCCCAAAGTGCTTGCGTACTTTCTCAGCACATGCGCTGTAAGACCGGGGACATGCGTCATTTGGATCCTGTGACTGAGATGTGGATACTGAACCGCATTTTTTCCCTTTCCTGTGCCATCCTGCGATTTTATGGTAAGTTTCTTAAATATTAACATATATTAAACACAAACGGTCTCTGAAATACAAAAGTTGATGTGTATTTTTGATTTCCCTGCTACAAACTGTATACTTTGATGATAGATTTGAAAAGCGGGTGCAGCCTAGCTAACAGCTAGCTTAACGGTCACTTTTATGATGTTCCCTTGCACTTAAAAGTGTTAGAATATGTCACAAAAGAGGTGACATTTCAAGCTTTGTCTGTAGAAGTCTCAATCGTTTTGTATTTCATGATTTTAGCTTGATGTGGTTATAATTAGTAATGTTAGCTTAACTTTTTTTAAAAGGAGGGAAAAAACGTGTCCACTGTAAGTGGACACTTAAGTATTATTTTGAACTTGGGACTATAACAAGTAATGGAGTATTTATACTTTTACTTAAGTACAGGATCTGAGTACTTTTTCCACCACTGCTTAAGATATTAATTTAATATCGAAACAATCGCACAATTTAATATGTGCGAAAAAGCACAGTCCCACCATCCGGGACATATTATTTACAATATCAGACAAGTAGATCTATCAATTGACTTGTCCAGAGGACAAGTGACGTTTTTCGCTCTCATTTATTTATTGACAAATTATAGATAAATTCAGTTTACAAAAGGACGCGCCCAACTCCAAGCTTTTTTTTAAAGCTGTAGTGTGGACGGGCCGTTAGAGACAGGGGCGGGGCGGGAAGTGGAGCACAGTGGCAGGGTTGGGAAGCAAAACTCGGTTCCGAGTAGGAACAAATAACAATGTTCTGGTAAACGGATTAATAAGAGTTGTGAGGACAGGAGGCGAGGCCGAGCCCCGCGGACTGCAGCTCTCTCTCTCTCTATGCTCCGTATCAGCTGCACGGTGCAGCTGAGCTCAGCGTCCCTCTCTCTCTCTCTTTCTACACACAGCGGCTCCGCTGCCCATTTAACAGCCTCATCTTTGTCAAACTTTCTTATGTTCTTTCTCTAACACGTAATGAAGGTTATTATTATTAAGCGTTGTAGCTTCTATGTTGTTAATATTGACCGCCATTTCGTTTATGAAGTATCTGGTTTACACCAGTAGATGAACTCCTGTCCTTTCTGCTATCACACTTGATGGATATTATTATAGATGCAACAGCTTTAAACAAAACATTTTAACCTGTATCACAATGTGTTGCAGGTAAACGCAGAATTCACCCGCATCACTACCATTCCGCTGCTGCCTACATTCACGTCTCAACTGGATCGCCATTCGTCTCAGCTGATGAAAGTTTTCAAAAAGAAGGGGAACCGCGGGACGCAATTTGGGCCTGATCATGGCAGCCATGGACAAGGTATGTAGTTGTATACAATTGTGTAGTTTGGGCACTGCAACACCATATTCTCTTTATCTCTCTCTTGTTGTCCCTCATATACATATATGTTAACCTCTCTGACCCCCTTTCTTTGACTTTCCAAAAATCAGCACACAAGCATAATCAGTATTCTCGTGTGACGATTTTGAAAATGTGTTTGTCCCTCAGGATCCCACAGTTGAAACACGACGCTCTGCGTCTACATGAATGAAAGTTCCGAGAGCTTCATCAAGGAATATTTGGTAAGTTGAAACATAGCCAAACACAGAGATATACTCTATATGTGTGTATATATATATATATATATATTAGGGCTGTCAGTCGATTTAAATATTTAATCGCATGATTGTCCATAGTTAATCGCAAATTAATCGCACATTTGTGATGTGTTCTAAATGTACCTTAGAGGAATATTTTTCAAGTTTGTAATACTCTTATCAACATATGAGTGGACAAATATGCGTTATGCTAATGTTTATTATCGTTTGAACAATGACAAATATTCTCATGAATATTAAACAACAACCTCTGAAACATTACAAATATTCGCCTCAAATCAACCTGGGAACCTCTCTCATTCAATAAATGGTGTGTGTGTGTGTGTGTGTTGTGTGTGTGGTGTGTGTGTGTGTGTGTGTGTGTGTGTGTGTGTGTGTGTGTGTGTGTGTGTGTGTGTGTGTTGTGTGTGTGATGGATCGTTGGAGCTATGTGCAACTCAAGGCATATGCTCGAACGGAGCTGCCTGGACGCTGCAATCATGTTGTACTGAGTGTGCTGACTTCTCCTCCAATGTCCCGCTGTCTGCTTCCTGCATAAAGTCAAGTGCTCGGCGCAGTTGTGGCGAAATGTCGCTCCTCTGTTTTCATTTAAACAGCTCCTTATATCCGTTAGCGCAGCTAGCTAGCACCAGATGCTAACAACAACAATGCACGTAAGGTCTCTCTCGCTCGCTCGGGCCACACATACACACACCCTCCCGGTCCTCCCAATAGCCAGTCGGTGAGCATGGAAGTGTGGTCTGCCACAAGCGAGCGGCAGGAGCGGGGCTGTCAGCATCAGCTTGTAGATGGTATTTTAAACTCAATGCGTTAATCGCGTTAAAATAATTAGTGGCGTTACTTTTTTCCGCGTTAACTTGACAGCCCTAATATATATATATATATATATTAGGGCTGCTCAAGTTAACGCGTTAATATATAAAAAATTAATAATAAAAATAAATGAACGCCACTAATTATTTTAACGCGATTAACGCATGTGTATTTTGTTTCCTCGGCTGCCCCGTAGTTTCAGAACGCATCGAGTTTAAAATACCATCTACAAGCTGATGCTGCTGACAGCCCCGCTCCTGCCGCCCGCTTGTGGCAGACCACACTTCCACGCTCACGGGCAGGCACCGACTGGCTATTGGGAGGACCGGGAGGGTGTGTGTATGTGTGGTGTGTGTGTGATGTGTGTGTGTGTGTGTGTGTGTGTGTGTGTGTGTGTGTGTGTGTGTGTGTGTGTGTTGTGTGTGTGTGTGTGTGTGTGTGTGTGTGTGTGTGTGTGTGTGTGTGTGTGTGTGTGTGTGTGTGTGTGTGTGTGTGTGTGTGTGTGTGTGTGTGTGTGTGTGTGTGTGTGTGTGTGTGTGTGTGTGTGTGTGTGTGTGCAAGAGAGAGACCTTACGTGCATTGTTGTTGTTAGCATCTGGTGCTAGCTAGCTGCGCTAACGGATATAAGGAGCTGTTTAAATGAAAACAGAGGAGCGACATTTCGCCACAACTGCACTTTATGCAGGAAGCAGACAGTGAGACATTGTACGAAAAGTCAGCACACTCATGATTGCAGCGTCCAGGCAGCTCCCGTTCGAGCATATGCCTTGAGTTGCACAACGATCCAACACACACACACACACACACACACACACACACACACACACACACACACACACACACACACACACACACACCATTTGTATTGTATGAGAGAGGTTCCAGAGGTTGTTGTGTTTAATATTCATGAGAATATTTGTCATTGTTCAAATGATAATAAACATTAGCATAAAGCATATTTGTCCACTCATATGTTGATAACAGTATTAAAAACTTGAAAAATATTCCTCTAAGGTACATTTAGAACAGATAAAAAATGTTTAATTTGCGATTAAATATTTTAATCGACTGACAGCCCTAATATATATATATATATATATACACCTGAACATACACACCTGAACATCAGCAGGAGAGGACTCTTTAAAGTAGAGACACTACATACTGATATACACCTGAACATCAGCAGGAGAGGACTCTTTAAAGTAGAGACACTACATACTGATATACACCTGAACATCAGCAGGATAGGACTCTTTAAAGTAGAGATACTACATACTGATATACACCTGAACATCAGCAGGAGAGGATTCTTTAAAGTAAAGACACTACATACTGATATACACCTGAACATCAGCAGGAGAGGACTCTTTAAAGTAGAGACACTACATACTGATATACACCTGAACATCAGCAGGAGAGGACTCTATAAAGTAGAGACACTACATACTGATATACACCTGAACATCAGCAGGAGAGGACTCTTTAAAGTAGAGACACTACGTACTGATATACACCTGAACATCAGCAGGAGAGGACTCTTTAAAGTAGAGACACTACATACTGATATACACCTGAACATCAGCAGGAGAGGACTCTTTAAAGTAGAGACACTACGTACTGATATACACCTGAACATCAGCAGGAGAGGACTCTTTAAAGTAGAGACACTACATACTGATATACACCTGAACATCAGCAGGAGAGGACTCTTTAAAGTAGAGACACTACATACTGATATACACCTGAACATCAGCAGGAGAGGACTCTTTAAAGTAGAGACGCTACATACTGATATACACCTGAACATCAGCAGGAGAGGACTCTTTAAAGTAGAGACATTACATACTAATTTGAACCTGAACATTTGCATAATATGTCCTCTTTAAATTAAAAGCAAAATATTGTTCATGTACATTTACAACTACATGTATTTTATTTACAATGGATCCAATAAAAGGATTTGCTCATTTGTTTCATATTATAAAATGATGTGTGTCAGGGCTAGTTCTCATACTGATAATCATGTATACTATGTTCTAATCCCACTTTAGGATGTTGAACTTGCAACAACACAAATGGAGCCAATGGTATTGGGATGGGAATCTATCTTGTGAAACACGAAGGCGCAGAGCCCGGGGGAACCACTTGCGGATGTTGGCGTCATCATCGAAGGTGTTGGAGTGCTGCGAGAGCTGAAATACTTGGCAAATGGATGGGCAGTACTGCTTGGACTGATTTAAAGCCTCAATCTGAGCTACCCCAAGGAGCTGAAACATACACTTGAATTCATTCAAACAGTATTGATGGGGTTGGATGGCAACAGACTGTCAACCAAGGTGCAGGTTCCGAAAAACAGATTACAAGAGTAATCCCAAGGACAAAATACTGTGACAGTTCATTTCCATCTCGGTACATTCTCTCACACACACACACACACACACACACACACACACACACACACACACACACACACACACACACACACACACACACACACACACACACACACACACACACACACAGAGAGAGAGACATACACAATTGTGTTTCTGCTTTTGAAAGTTCAAGGCATATGTTCATGTGTATAAAAGAGGCAAAGATGTACTGTAACACATTATGTGCTTGAGCAATATTATGTAAGTGTTTGGAAAGACGTAAAAAAACACCATACTTCATAGTAAAGTTGCATTTAAAAAGTCATTGTTGTAGCTTTTGAGCCCACATGTTAACTTCTTGAGATCACTCTGTTTCTCATCACTGTCAAATTCAGCAGCTGTGGGTTTTTTACGCAAAGCGCTTTAAAATTCTAATATTTGCCCCTACCACTGTTGGCTGTTGGAGTTAAGTGTTTTTTTGTTGTGGCAATTCAGATGGTTGTTTGCTAAATGCAATGTTATAAGTGTACACTACTGCCCTTTGTCTAAAATGAACATTTTAAATAAAATGAGGGGAATACAAATTACTGAGTTGTAGTCATTTGAATTACTTATATTGATAGAGCAATTTGGATTAAATTATGTTAAGTGCAAATAGCACAATCCTACAACATAAATGGAACTAATTTGTGTTAAGTAATTACAACCTAACTGTGTTAGATAATCAGTGCGAACTTTTAAGTAAATACAACATCATTGTGTTAAGTAAAAACAACAATTTAAGTAAATTCAACATAACTGTGTTAAGCAAATACAACATTGATGTATGATGTAGCATTTAATTAAGATGCTTTGGTAAGATTTACTTAAATGCAAGAAGTAAATATTAGTTTACTAGTCTGTTTCCTATTTACTTAACCTTGTTACGTGCAACCGGTTGACATAACTAGATTAAGTAAATCTAACATATCATTTCTTAGAGTGTAGGTCAGCATTAGGGATCGACTGATATGTCTTTTTCAAGGCCGACACCGATAACGATTATTAGTAATCAAGGAGACCGATAACCGATATTTGGAACCGATATAGATTTGCAGTAAAATCAAAAAATCTTGGTGTCAAAATGTAGAATAAAACAAACTCCAACACAACTTCTTTGAAATGCATTTAAGCATATATTATGTTTAATGAACCTTTAAACATCTTACAACTGGTTTCCTCTCTGAGCCCTTTTATTTAGTGCAGCCATCTGCAATGAGTTAGAGAGAGACAAGAAGTGGGGCAGCAGGCTGACATGCTTAACTAACAATAATGCTTAATTTATTATATCAAAACAATGTCTGTCTATTGTTAGAAATTAAAATCAATGTTGATATGGCGTAATTTGAATTAAATACACTATTTAATTTAAATCAGTTTTATTCTGAAAAACCTGAAGTTCACTAACTTAACTTAATACTTTTATTTTCAAACCATGAATCAACGGTGAAATTACATGTCATGTTGTACACTGAGCACACTGGGTTTAGCACTCATGTATTGCCGCTGAATAACGTTTATTAGGGAAAGTTTAAATAACCACAGACACCAGAATGATGTAATTTAACAATAGAACAAGGCAGGAATTGCATTGGACCCGCCCGCCGACGACGCCGGCCAATAGGAGAAGACCTCAGATGACAACAGGAAGAGCAAGCCAAGGATTGACCTCTTCTACCTGCTGACCTGGACTGACCGGTCGGATGAGGAGAGCGCCTCCACTCGCACATTTCATTTTGTACACCACCGCATCTTTTGTGTAATTAAATGCTGTTAACTTTTATAAGCTTCCCTTGACTCTTTTCAGTCTCTCCTGCCCTCAGGGTTCTAGAATTCACTAACATGGCGTCCCTGGGTGGGCTCTGAAGCGGGATTGAGCTGGAAGAAAGGGGAAGGCTGCAAGCTTTGTATATAGTGTTTCTATTCGTCTCTGTTGTATCTTCGGCGCCGCCCGATTAAATTGTGAATTTTACAGCCATGTTGACATTATACACACTCCCCCCTTTTTACACATGAACTCATGTGTAACAAAACCCTTTGATGGGGAGGGAGAAAAAAAACTGTCAGGTAAATATTGGTTAGGGACATAACGAACATTATTTACAATTTTACATCCATTATCATTATTTCCACAGTAAACACTTCAGTGAAAAGAAGTGTTTCTCTCCGTCCTTCAGATTTTAGTTTGAGTTTTACATTTGCAAACCGCCAACTCCTGTGGGAGTAAAATATCAAGTAGATTAGAAACGGGTCACATGTGCGGTTTCCCCTTTTGTGGAATTTTTAGGAAACCTCTCATTTCCCTTGGAGCTCCAAAATAATATGTTAGTCCAAAAACATGCTTGGTTAGTTATTGTTTTAGAATCATGCAGTTACACTGATCACATGCCGGCATTCATTCACACTCACACCGTCTGGTTGTCACGTCAGGTTTGGTCATGTACACCCCAGAGTCAGTCACGGACAGTGCTTTTGTCACACTGTCAGTCAGGGTCAAAGGTCATTTGGTCTCGGTCTTTTGGCCATGTCGTGCTCTGCAGAGTCTTTTCAGAGGTAATTCAGCATAGGCGGGTACCCTTTATCTACAAAAATATATCATATGCGGAGCGCCATTCCTTATTCATTCACGATTTCAACTATGATTTTCAAGATGGTTCTAACTTTTCATTGGGACTTCTGCCTCACACCTTTCCTGAAACTTGGTACAAAACTCACTTCCTTAGAGTACTACTGCTACTAAACTACATAACTATTAACCTGTGTCAAAACATTACTAGGATCTGTGTAGCTCTGCTATGCATTTCATAGCTCATCTTCAATTCTGGTCCACCTAAAAATCAATGTTAAACTCTTTAGCAGTGTGTGGAACCTTGGGTGTCCGAACATGCAACAATTACTCCCTCCTTTAGCAAGGATTTAAAAACAGAAGTAATTTCATATTTCCTTCTTAAAGCCCTCCTATGGTAATAACTATCACAGAGAAGTCCTCGGCTTATTGGTCAACTCTCCACCTATCAGGGGAATGAGCCACGGCCACGTGCATTGCCAAACCTCTCATTCGCATATAGGCTATCGGCAGGCTAAATCAACCCACATCTGTGTTTTTGCCTGCTCTTGCCAGGATGTCTAAGATAGTTAAACGTTGTGCTGTTGTTGGCTGCAAGACTCGGGACAGGGGACTGCATGCAATGCCATCAGTTGAAAAAGAAATGAATCTGTGGCTCGACCTTCATTTACAAGGGACATGTGCCAGAAGACCACGGCAGATTTCTGTTTGTGTGTTCCAAACATTTTACGACGGGCATGTTTATGAACTTGTCTCAAGTCCAACACGGATATGCCTCCAAAGTAATGCTAAACCCGGGATCAATACCAACCATCCGGGACCAGGCCAGTGAGGACACATCCAATTTTGAAGCTGTAAGTTTTTATTTAGTGGTGTTTTTCCTGATAAAGCTATCTCTAGCTTGTAGCATGTAGCATGTAGCTTCGCCATATCAATGTCGCCTCAAACCCAAATAGTAATCGGTTAGGTGTTTATATATTTTTGTAGCATTTTATTTTGTACGCTCCGCAGTCTTTATCAGGCATTTGCTAACATGTTCAGACATACTGCCGTAATGGCGATCTGTGTGAAGGCTGTAAAGCCACGCCCTAGGCGATAACACAAGTATTTATTCTCCTATTTATTAGTATTTTGTATCCTCTAAAATCATATTGAGTAAGTTATAATAACAAACGTAATCTTCTGTAGGCAAGTGCCGTTTTTTCCAGCGTTATATGTAAAAGCTTTTGTGATTGTAGTCTGTAAGAACGATCAGATATCATCGATCTGTAAGCTAAGCTACGCTACGCTAATGAGACATGCCGTTTTTTCCAGCGTTATATGTAAAAGCTTTTGTGATTGTTGTCTGAACCCAACATCGACATTTCACGGATCAGGAAACTCCCTGCGTATCCTGAGGACAACGCAGGCCGGAATCACCACTCTGATCCTGCGTCCAAGGAAGCCCCAGCACCAGCTCACAAAGCTTCTGTAAAAATATTTAGTGTCATTTATACAAAATACAAGTAGGCTACATTTAGTTTTTTTTTATGGGTTTTTTTAACCGTTGATTTTGACAATAAAGTTCCGAGTTGATATCAAAATGTGTCGTGATTATTCATAAGAATATTCTGATTTCAAAATCATAAGGTTGTGTGTGTGGACCTTTTTGTCGTACACATGGGTGTGTTATGCCATTGCTGTGTAGTATATAATAGTACATGTACAATGACAGAATGAAAGATTGCATAAAGCCATATACACCAGTATTTATTTCCATGAACAATATTAGCATTCGTTTTACAATTTCAGTCAAAACAAACAAACCACTCACTGCTCTATTTGCCTCAACTGTAGTCCACCATGTTCAGCTCTGTAAATATTCAACGCATTCTGCAGGGAGAACACATTTAGGCACACAGGCTCCAATCCAGGATGGTCCACCATACAGGTTACAGAGTCCTCAAGTTACTGCATCCGTCTTGTGATAAACGTATATTGAATGACATGTGAAAAATGTATTCTCTAAACAGACAACTTAGTGAAGCTATCAAAAATGTTAGCTGTGGTATCTCCATGCAGCACACATTCTCCGTTCAGAAGGCATCGTGGCGCAATTTGCACAAAGAAGTCAATAACTGAGCTTTTAAAAACACATGAAACTACACACATTGCTGACAACTGAGGCTGCGGCCCCACGAGGACGAAAACGGCTAAACGCATAGGATTAACGCAAACGCAATCGCAAACGGCTTCCGTCCACATGCAATAATTATCCGGATAGTGTCTGCCCACACGAGACCGCTCCGTTTAGCTCCAACCGCTGGAGAAGCTGCAGTACATATGCAGGAGCCTGTAGGTGGCGCTGTAACTTCCTCCACAAAAGCAGCGAAGAAGAAGGTTGTCATGGTTGCCCTTCTGTTTATTCTCCGCGGTGGGGGCCGAGGGAACCGGGCAGAGTTTTTCGCCAGTCAACGTGTATTAAAGTTGAAATCTTCCGGACAAAATTATAAAAGTGCCGGTCAAAGGTCTTCTTTGTTATTTATTGAGCTTTAAAACAAATGAATAACGACTCTATATAATATAATGATAAAATACACGGAGCCTCTCTTTTTCCTCCCTCTCTTCGGACAGCGCCAGTGTCTGTCTCATGCAGCAGCTCATCCAGTAATCAGTGACCCGGCCGACTGTAAAAATAAACATATTTATAACTAGTTTATGGAGTTTGAGAGGTAATTAAAATAGCTAAGGGTGATGATCTGACTTGAAGTGTGTGTTTTGCTGCAGAGGGAGGAGCTGTAGGTGAGCAGAGCTGCGTGTCTCCGTCCTGTCAGATTAGACTTCACTCGCGAGAGAAAGATAAATAATCTGAATTCAGGGTGCAGTTTACTTTGACGTGGGGGTGAGCAGCAGAGGTGGGGAGAGGCGGGGCTATTGCCTCATCATTATTGCTGTAGATGTTGCACAAACAACTGTAGCATGGTCAATAGCGTCCGGAGCACGATAGCAACTCTGCGATCCGCCATTGTTGTTGTTGTTGGTGGCGAAACACTTCAGCACTGGCGCGGGGTAAGCGGAGGTGAGCAGAAGAGGTGGGGAGAGGCGGGGCTATTGCGCAATCACTATCAGTGATCTGAAAATGTCCGTATAGGGCGCACACACGGAGCTGTTTGACCCCCCAGAGAGTGGCGTATGCCATTCTATCCACCTTGGGACCCGTTATCGTTTCCTCAGTCGTTTAGTGCCATATTCGGTCGTCCTCGTGTGGCCGAACGGTCTATATGACACTAAACAGTAACGCAAACGACCGAATTTGTCCTCGTGGGGCCGCAGCCTGAGGTGTTGTTGGAGTTATACTTTTTATCATCCTAAGTTATTCAACTTTCCAACGGTTGTTGCACGATGTTGGAAGAAAAGGACTGTAAACTATTAATAAACGCAATGAGGCCATTGTATATATGCTGAAAATATGAATGTCTCCCTTTATAAATATATATATATATATATCGCTGTTTTTGCGTTACAAACTGTACACATTGCATTCTTGCTAATTAGCCAAAATATGAACGGAATAAGGAGCAAGCATCGTAACAGAGTAAAATAAATAGGGACAACAGCTTGTCAACTAACCATTCGGAAACGTCCTGCTCCAACCGAGATTTTTTCACCTCCACCAAAACCTCCGCTGCTTCAGGGTCAGTTTCTGGATCAAATTGATAATATGCTTGAACACATACATTGCTCTGAGATGACATGTTTATTATACACTCGTAATCACAGCAAGCATGGTAACGTGACTCTCGCCAGCTCATGCCTGCTCTTCTGCAGGGGGGCGTGGTCAGCTGCTGCTCAGAATTTTCAAAGACGGGCTTGGAATAGAGCGAAAATGAGCGAAACGAGGCATGTCTAAAAAATGATCTGTTTGGTATTTTGAAAAATAAAATGTATAAATATACCTTATATAGGTATGGTCATACACTATATCATTTAAATATAGCATGATAGGTCTCCTTTAAGCTAAAACATAGTAATGTAATGAGACCGAATTTAATTTAGACAACATCTTGTAACTAGCCTGTTAAAGAATTAGAAGTAAAAGCCATAGACTTTATTGTTTAGTTCATATGGGGATATACATTTAATTTAAATTCATAATAGAAAGACATTTGATGACAGTATGTTGGAATTCTGTACACTCAGGAAATCATTCACTCTGACACAGGGGCGGACTGGGACTACAAATCAGCCCGGGACTCTCGACCGGCCCACTTCGGTAGCGCCGGCCCACCGCAGACTTGTATTATCACTGGTCCCATTGTAACCACTGGCCCGGAGCATTCGTCCAAAAAAAAAAATCGACTAATAATGAAGAAAATGAACACATTTGTTGCAATAGTAATGTATGCACTAACTACATTACTAGCCTACTTCTGTACTACAACATTTGAATCATCAGTTCTCATTTTCCTCAATTGTTCATATTTGGTTTATTAAAATAATGATATTGTGGTCATTGTTAAAAAATGTCTGCTATTATGAGTATTATTATTTGTATAATGCACTTTCTGCCTTCCTGTCATTAGGAGTTAGACATGTAATGGCTATATGTAATTGATTTGATTAGAGCCTTCATTATTCTAAACTGCTGGGACATTTCGCCAATACCTTTATATGGTCTCTTCACTTACTTGTCAGCATAGGTCGGCATTGATGTACAGAGCCGACAGAAGAGCTTGTTTATATTGGCATCATATTGAGAGGTGCAGCCAGTGACGCGTCCTGAAACCAGGAAGTAAGCTGCTGGTTCCCTCGACAAAAAGCAACGGGATTTCTCCACAGGGTTTTGGAAAATAGCTGGAAATAAGGTCTGTGGAAAACAAACCTGTTTGATAAATGCACGTTTTGTTCAGCCGGATAATCTCCACATGTCTACCCTACTTTTATAATTTTCGAATAATAAATCTAATCGATAGATTATAAAAGGGTTTTAGGACGAGTCACTTCACCACCAGAAGCCAACTCCATCGATCAAGCTGGATGAAACTTTCTCTCCCTCTTTTTCTCATACTCCCTGTCACTCTCCTTTAACTCCTCCGGTGACTTTCTTTTATTTGAAGATTGTTTTTTGCACGGCGCTTGACCGGTTACCGCTGGTATTAAAAACATTTGGCGAATGGTTAGGTGGCGCGATAGTCTGTAGTGAAGCAGCGCGCTCACGGGAGCCTGCTCGCGCTGCGCTCCGCAGCAAACAGCTGTTTGCTTTTCCCCCAACAACGACAACCGACTCACAGAACGCTATGTTGTAGCGTTAATAAACGAAACAATTTAACTAAATTGCTAGTCAAGATACCAATACCACAGGAAACATTTTTTTAAAGCAATATTTGTAGTGGCCCAAGCGGGCAAGTGGAAATTATGTTATGCTGGCCCGGGGTGTCTAGTGCTTCCGGGCCAGCGGGCCATTTAATGTCGAGCCCTGCCGGTTACCGCCCGGCCCACATCGTCCGACCGGCCCACTTCAGTACCGGCCCACCGGGATTCGTCCCGAACGTCCCGATGGCCAGTCCGCCCCTGCTCTGACAGCATCATGACTTTAGTTGTTTTTGAATCCATAATGAAATTGTATTACATAACGTTAGTGTGTGTCTTTACCACAAACAGGAATAGTTCATTGTTATATTTAGATTTGAGAAATATTACAAGGATTTTATTTAGTTCACCATGAAGATGTTTTTTGTTTATAACATATGCCCAGTAGTAAGATTCAAATATCAGCAGGTTCTGAATTATTATTCCTCCGTCCCATAACCAACAAGAATGTGGATGGGGAGAACTATATCTACTAGAACCAGCAGATTCAGAAATTGCACACAGTAAAAGTAAATAGTAATATTTAGCTATTTTCAGATAGTTTAATCCTTCTTATACTTTGTAAAAGAACAAGTGCCTTTACACCAGATGCAGTAAGAGGATGATTTATGATGTGAAAGGAGGGAGTTAGACGTTTTCCATACCAAGCTAATTGCTGCTATTTTACGAAGTAACATTAAAGGTTTAAGCTAGAAGTTATGCACAAATGGAAAACTTCATATTTAAGATGAATATGTATTTTTTTTTTTTACTTGTATGAGTTATGTAACATGCAATGTTCGGATGAAGAACTCATTGATTTCAATATTATTTACATACCTTAAAGCAGGCATCCTCAAAGTACGGACTCTGGTCCGGATCCGGACCGAACCACAACTGTCTCTGGACTCTGAGCAAATTATACTTTTCATATGTATTATCTGTGTTATCTGTGTTATCTTTGAGACAACGCAACGAGTCAAAATGCTCCGCTATGTCCATAGACTGCAAACAGCGCTCTGCATGTCCTGTTCCACTGTCTGTGTGTGTCTATCAACGCATTGGTCCAATCACATTCAGCATCCCGTCAGCGTTCCCCCCCCAAACAATCTGCGAATCAGAGGCACAGGTATTCGCGGAATGCAAGTGGGAAAAATGTGTCTCCTCTCTTTCAACCTGTCTGAGTCAGAGCGAGAGTTTAAAAAAAAAAAATTCAGAGCGAGAGTTAACAGCTCATCTAGTTCCATCTGTACTGTAGCTAGTAGCCTAGTTTCCCCTACCGGGGTGGCAAATGACACCCTAAAAATAGGCCTTGCCACCCCAGCTGCCACCCCAGTTGGCAGCTTTGTTTTGAAAGAAAAGTTGTGGCTCATCGGACATTTATGAGAGAAAGTCTCTAATGTCCGAGTGCAAGTGAATGCAGCACAAGATGCACGTCATGTAACCCCTTCCCCGGTCCTGGCGCGAGCGTGGACATATGATTGACGGCGATTTCATTTGAACTGGACGGCGCAAAACGAGAAGCATTTGGACCCATGCACTGAAGGAATGAGGTATTTGTGGTCTACACTGACAGAGAAGAGACTGTCAGTTTGGCTGTACTCAGCATTGAATCAAAACGCACTAAAGCTGTTGATCTTAATATGTTTGTGAGGCGTTTTGCTGAACAAAATGGTGATCGCCGCATTCAGCTGTAACATGTCAACTTGATGCTCTGCTCACGGATGAGCATACAAAACTATTAAGATGATGACCTTACGTGTGTAAATATATTTTTTTCTTTGAGGGGGTCTGTCCAGGGCCGGATTAACCATATGGGCAACCTGGGCAAGTGCCCAGGGGCCCTTGAGCAAAGAGGGCCCTCAGTGACAAGATTACAAAAAATATATATATATATTTATTATTATTTTATTTTTTTCGTGCACAACCTCACTCATCATACATTGTTTTTAAATGACACTCACTCTTCGCTATAAATAACACAGCTTTTCTATAGGGTCAAATTAATATATTTTCTAAACCGTCTCTGTACTGTAGGTCTCACTATGTATGCGCTCAAATGTATTACTACGCGGCGGCAGTGTATAGCCGAATCACAGCCCCACCCTCACTCATGTCACATTTTGTCACGTGAGCAGAAGAAATTGATGGTGCCAGTAGCCAAACGCCCAGCGGGGCTGCGAAAAGAAAGAAAAAGAAGAGAGAGTGGCGGCTGCATTAAAAAATGTGCCAACAATAAATAGCTTTTTCAAAAAAGCAAAAAGTGACGAAATAGGCCAGCAACAACCATAAGGAACAGTGGCGGCGGTCACGGAGGATGTTGTTGAGCTAGCGAGCAATGTTAGCCTTGAACCTAGCATGCTAACGCAGCAGCGAGTGGAAGAGGAAGATAAAGATGAAGACGAGCCTGACGAGGACGTCACAGAGCAGGGTGAAGGTTCGAGTTCATCGGAAGTTCCCTGTGTCTCTCAGGACCCTGCACAATGGGGATTAATTGCTGGAAATGTCCAGGAGGAGACTTTGATGAAAGAGGTTTCATACTTTCATAATCGGGCAACGAAGTATCCAGCATCTCGGAGGGAGACCGATGCTAGCGGCCGCACACGCTCACTGACCGATGATATGCTGACCAGACAGCTTCACAATGGAGAAATCGTTCAACGCGATTGGATTATTTATTCTCCATCTACCGGAGCAATTTATTGTTTTGCCTGCAAACTTGTATCCACTCACAGCCACAGTAATGCATTTGTTCTTGGCTTTAGTGATTGGAAGCATCCCGAGAGGATAACGGAACATGAGACGAGTGGTGAGCACAGAAAATGCATACTTTCACTTATGCATCGCACAAAACTCATGGGCACTGTGGATGCTTCTCTAGGGATGCAGGTCGACACGGAAAGTCAGTACTGGAAGGATGTATTGAGACGTGTAGTTGCGGTGATTACATTCTTGAGTGAGAGGGGGCTTCCTTTCCGGGGAAATGACGAACTTTTAGGATCCACACATAACGGGAACTACCTGGGAATCCTCAACCCAGTCTCACAAAAAAACGTGTAATAACTACGTTGGTCCACAACGTAGGACGTACTATTTCTACAAAAACGCCTCTGAAATTGTAAGATCCCTACGGTTTTTTTCACCATTCATTCCAATGGCTGGCGTCTATGTCACGTGATCTTCACATTTATCCCTGCAGAAAAAAAAAACATGGCCGAACTTCGTTTTATTCTCGGTGTAAAATGCCTATTTTAAAGTTAGTTTGACCATTAAAATGCATTTTGATGTCATTTGATGCGAGAAATATGAGTTGTTATTTCAGATTATGTGTGCAGTGGATGTACATGATCTTTAGTTTGCTAGTTATTACGAAGATTACTTCAGGAAATGGTGTCTATACAACGTTTTCATTGTTACCAAGGTGGTTGCTAGGGACGCTGCTATCAATATTATTTCTGTTATGTTGTGTAACTGTTAGTGCTGGAGCGACGCGTCGACTTCAAAATATCGTCGACGACATTTCCGCGTCGACGCGTCGCTACACACACGTGGGTGTGTAAACAAAGCAACAAGCAGTTCGCAATCGCACTTCAAACACAATGGAGACTGAAACGGCTACCACCTCCTCACAGGATTGCGCACGAAGCCCTCAAACGAAAACATCTCGCCCTAGGTCTTCAAAAGCATGGGAATATTTTAAAGTTAGTCCAAAACGCAAAGATATTGTCATTTGCAGTCTTTGCCAAATGGAGTTGGCATATCACACAAGCACAACGGCTATGTTGGAACATTTAAAGCGGCAGCTAGCTGTGGTGGCTACCATTAGCAGCTAGCATTTGCTCTCCGATTTTTACATAAAAATGGAATTATGGATTATAAATTCAATCATTTTTTTATACATAGAAAACCTATGGATTAACCGATTCAGCTGCGTTTTTTCTCATATTAATGCCATTGAACACGTCTTTTGATCAAATTGACAGCTACGGTGGTGAGACGATCTCCCTAGAAGCTCTGTAAAGGTACGTGTTGTGATGACTGTATTTGCTTCCCCTGTCGCGAGTCCGGATCACTCAGTGATGATACTATATACCTACATAATCTGTGGAGTCTCAGCTTTAATCGGATATCTTGTATGTGCAGCTACGATGAGTAATACGGGTACTTTTATCTTGAGTTCTGTGCCAATGTCCGTTAGCATTTTTCGCTCATGGGTCATTTAGATGCTTCTTATGAGACTTGTGTTTTGTTTTGGTAAACATGGTTTGTATCGGCAGTTAGCTGAGATTATTACCGTTAATCTGGTATAACACATTAATAGTTTGTTAAATATTAAGATCCCCTGAGACACAGTATTGTGAAAAAAAAAAAAATTCCATTACGTTTTTTTTCCATTACGTTTTTTATGAATTGAACAACAGACAAATAATCGTTAGATTAGTCGACTAATCGATCAAATAATCGCCCGATTAATCGTTTTCGAAATAATCGTTTCCCCCCAGCACTAGTAACTGTTTAATGGTGTAATCTTTATTGCTACCCCCTTCCCCGTCAAAGTATAGTGTTGGTCCACAGCGCAAACATATTAGTTTAACAAAATCCGCATCTAAAGATACGTTATTTTCCCCTGTGCAATAGGTTACATGCACTAGGGTCTGAGACGTACTTCCGCCTTCGCCGTAATACTGCTTGGGAGCTTCCGGTTTGCTTCCGGTCTGCGTAGCTCAGCGTCCACACATGTTTTACTGTTTAAATCTATGGTTTAAATATGAGTCGACGGAAGATTTTCAAAACGGAGCATTTGCGAAGACAAATAAAGAACTACTCCGAGCACTGCTGTGTCCCACTTTGTACGGCGTCAGCTACATTTAACGGGGTCCTAAGTTTCCATGGCTTTCCCACCGAACTCGAGCTGCGAAGACAGTGGCTGGTTAAAATACAACGCGATAACTTCACAATCTCCTCTCACTCCAAGGTCTGCAGTCGTCACTTCGCTACGGATCAACTAATAGAGCCAAAAACCCTTGATGGCCGTAGGAGGCTTGTGAAAGGTGCTGTACCAACTCTGTTTGAGTGGAATCACTTCACTGCTCAAACACCGTGGGCTAGTGTTTGGGAGAGAAGGGAGCGGCCCACTGAACCAGTCTCTCGGGAGGAGCAGGAAGAGCACATGGATGTCCGTGACCATGATTACTGCTCAGCCCCTGAACCAGCTTCACTGGATATGTCCTCTCAAGCTACAGAAGACAACTCCAAAACAGTGGAGGATCTGCAGAAGCAACTGCAGGAGTTAAGAGTCCAGCGAGAGTTTTGCTTACAGCGGTTTGCTGGCTCCGACGACAACATCCGATTCGATACCAGGTAATGTTTTGGCTAAATTCTATCCAAGTTTTTGAGATGGGTTAGCTTATAAAGAATCCTGTTTACCTGCCGTTTGACTGCTGACTATATGCATGCAGTGTTGGAATAAGTAGGCTACTCAACTTAACTGAAGTATAAGTACAAATACTATGGTTTGAAAATACTCCTGAACTGAACATGTAGAATCATAAATCATGTGTTTTTATAAGTAACTAGAAACTATGAAGGTTAACTAAATGTGGTGGAGTAAAACATACTAATACTAACAACATACTGATAATACTTTACTACAAGTGGAAATCTTCAAAACCTTACCAAAGTAAAAGTACATGTCAATATCCACTGCGTTTCTCCCAGTTGCACACTTAAGAATGAAGAGTAAAAGTAGTCATTCTGTGTAAAATGTTCCCTGTATGTTTTAGATTATTATTACTGCTGCTTTAATGTAGTTGTTACATGTTACTGCTGTATATTACTATACCTGCACCAAGTGCCTTCTTAATCAGTCTATTTGAATTGTAATGTATTATAGCAAACAAGAGGAAAGCATTAGCCCATGTGTTACAGTTAACGAGTCAATTAATGACTGACATGTGTCTTTTGTGTACAGGTTCCCGAGCTATAACCACCTGATGGCCTTCTGGTTTTTGGTTGAGCCTTCCATTTATAAAATGGTTCATGTCACAAGAGCGATATCAGCTGCCAAGAGGAATGAAGAAGTGGTTACACACGCACGTCCATCAACGGTAGGCTACGTTTCTTTTAACACACACTCTAAACACAAACTGAAGGGAAAATGTTTCTCTGACATTTCATTGCTTTCGTGTAGGCTAAAAGTCTATAGTACTCAATCATTTTTGAATACATCAGAGAACTAAAACAACTTAATGTTTTTCCCATGGTGTGCTACACTCATGACATTAATATAGTACCCTTTTTTTGTTTTTATCTTCCAGAGACAGCTGCTTCAGCCAATTGACGAGTTCTTCCTTTTTCTCTGCTTCCTGTCGGTGGGTTTGAAAGAAAGGGACCTTGCAAACCGCTTCAACATACACCAGTCCACTGTAAGCCGCATCATTGCAACATGGACAAGTTTTCTTACAACTTTATTGGGGTCACAGTGCATCTGGCTTACACCTGCAGAAGTTCAAGCCCACCTCCCAGAGGCATTCAAAGATTTCCCAGACACACAGGTGATCCTGGATTGCACAGAGCTGAGGTGTCAAACACCATCCTCACTCCTCCTCCAAAGTGAAATGTATTCTACATACACATCTCACTGCACCATGAAAGCCCTGGTTGGCATAGCCCCACATGGCGCAGTGACATTTGTTTCCAGTCTGTATGGTGGTTCTGTCAGCGACAAGGAGATTTTCAAACAGTCTGGAATAGCTGCGTTGTTGACTGAAAACATGGCAGTGATGGTAGATAAGGGCTTCCTGATCAGCGATTGCTGCAAATGCAAAGTGTACTGCCCACCTTTTCTGTCGAAGCAGAAGCAAATGCCAGCCTATCAGGTGAGGGAGACACAGGCCATTGCCAGACTGAGGGTTCATGTGGAGCGTGTCATCAGGAGGATAAAAGAGAACAAACTTTTTGATGGCGTCATCCTCCTGTCCCATGCCTACAACATCAACCAACTGTTTGCAGTAGCATGTATGCTGTCAAACTATCAGAACAAAGCACTGGTCAAGAAATGGGTGAAATAAGACAAGATGATGACACCTGTGCAGGTAGCTGTGATTAAGCTGGGTGAGCACACCGTGTTGCCTGACACACGCTAGTGTTTTGTTTGAATAAATGGTAAATAGCAAATTACAATGCGTTGATGATTTCTTACAAATGCAATGATTTACTATTCATTACAAAAAAATCACTTCACTTTATTGTCTTTTTAAATACAATTGTATATTTATTTACATATATGAAATGTGAACAAACAAACAATATAAACAATATATATCAATATATATCAAAAACAAAATATTGAAATCACATTTTGTTTTCATTCAGAACACATGATTGAGGGATTGCCTCCTAAAAACAATGGCGGCTGAGCCAGGGTCTAGCAGCTAACTGCCCACAGAGTTATCAACGGCTGCAGTGCCCACTACTTTTTTAATGACAGGTACTTCGGCATGTATGTGTAACGAAAAAAAAAGTCTACTTTTTCTCTGATTGCTCTTTGCACTTCTGGATCTGTGTATATTCTTTGCACCAGGTAGTCCTCCTGTGCCCACACTACAAAGTCACACCACTGCATCCCAGACACAAGAAGTTGACCCTGTACTTGCCAGTAATAGGCATGGCTTTTCTTGAGCTTAGGGGAGCCACATTCCATCTGCACATATTTGCAGTCGACATAATTTGGGACATTGGGACATTTGAATTCAACAAGGCCAAATTGGGGATATTCTGTTGGGTCAAATACAACTCCATCAGGGGAGGCACCAAGCCAGGGCGTAGAGGGGTGCATGACAAGGCCACAAGGGGAGTAGTTCACGTTTGCCAGTCTACTGTATTCAGCTGCTACTGTGGGCTCCATCTCTGCACCTCTCCTCATGTCTGCAGTCTGCTTGTACCTTTGAGTATTCGTTCTGCAAGAGAGTTAGCAGAGCTCTCACCTCTGACGTGACAAATCTCTCTGAACCTAGAGGCAGTAACCCTGGGTTTGCGGAGCAGATGCCACTCTGAGCAAGAGCTTTGCTCACGGGTAGCATCCTCAATTTTGTGAGACATTTCCAAATCAACAGATAAGCTGTTAATATGCAGTTGCTCCTCTTCTGAGCACACCAGCGGTAAATCACATGGCAAGATCACATACCCCTCTATGGGCAAGTGGGGTGTTGGTGGTGTGTCAGTGTGAAGTGTGGTGTACCGAGACGTCAAAGCAGGCATCTCATAGGACAGAACACTGCCCTCCTGCACAATCCCGAAGGCACTTTCCACAAGGGGCTTGTCAGGTCTCATGTTCATTGTGGTCACAAGCGGTCTGTCTTCAATGCTGAACGCTGAGTATGCCTCCTTGACTCTGAACAGGCAGGGATCTGGTAATGGCCCCACCATGCCTCTGTAGAATCCACTCCTACAAAGAATGGCAAAGACAATATAGCACATTAATGTGACAAAGGTTAGGAATACAGCACCAGAATTATGAATTTAAAAAACACAGGAAACACAATTTTCCAGCTAAAATGACCTTCCTCCAGTCTGCACCATCCTATTTGGTACAGGCTTGGTGAACACCATGGAGTTGATGGGCCCTGGCTTCACACCTTTAAGGAAAAGACAAGTACTGTTCGTTGAGTCACTTTAAAACAAAAACTCTGTGAAAGATTACAAGTATTTGAACCTCATTGAAATTACCATTGTTCGCGGCTCGTGCCATTGCTGTTCCGATTCAGTACAGCTATGCACAGGTGGCACAACTGGCATGTTCAGTTCAGTGTAATGTGCTGTTTGGAACAGCAATGCTACTGTGTGATTGCACAACACAGTTCCTGCAACACAGGAGCACTGGTTGTGCGTGAGCACCACTGGTGATGAATCACGAAGCGTTATCTAAAAAAGAGAGAAGAAATACTAGTGATTAGTAACCTCACTTGTGGTAAATGAGCCAGGAGGTTATGAGTAGAATTATTGGTTATTTTTACTGACCCATTATCCTAGAAGAAGCATATATTCCTGAATGCTTAGTGTTACCCTCTTACCCTACAATACCACAATGAACTTTCTTTGGAAACTAAGATGCCTTGAAAATTGTATTAAAGCAGTTTTGACTATATATTTGAACCCCCACACTTACACATCCATAATCAATGTAATAATATCTGACCAATCAGCTGTGATAAAGCAGTAGGACACTGTAGGACAAGTAGGACACTGTTGAGATTCCCTTAAGGTAAACTAATGTTTAACTGAACTGAAACTCAATAAACAGGGGGGAACACAGTGGCAATGTTGCCTGCCTACACTCAAACTGTGTGCTGTCTCGCTCTTCCTCATTGACCTGTAGCACAAGGCTCTCACGCTGACCTGCCCCGTCAGCCTGTCTTTATTGGACACTGAATGAAAAAAAACAGAGCAACAGCGTTAGATCTATACTCACGTCAAAACATCTATACCAGGGATCACCAACTACATTTGTCCATGGGCCGAAATGCAACCAATAGACACTATCGCGGGCCAGCGATTTTTATATAGCCCAGAATTTTATAAATAGTATTCAGATTACTTTTGGAATACTTTCTTTTTCCATAACAGATGGGTATGTTTTGGGGAACAGGAGACACATATTTTACTGTTTTCATGGCTTATCAAGAACTCAAACACAACATCTTGGTGTCATTCTGGACAGCTCCCTCTCATCTGCACCCCACAGAAAAAACATCACCCGGACTGCATTCTTTGTACTGTCTTAAAACCTTTCCTTGGAATATGTTATGAATTGTAAGGTGTCCTTGGGTGCTTTGAAAGGCGCCCCTAAATAGAATGAATTATCATTATTATTTATTATCTGAAACGATGTAATAACTTTTAAAACTTTTTCCAGTCACTTGCCCCATGCATTCAGCAGCAGCAGGCCATTCACTTTGATTGCATCCCGTTATGAAATGTCATCATTTCGACAATAAAGAAATGATACATAAATGTTATCTTGCACATTTTATCTAACCAGCTCCGTTTCTAACTTTCAATATATTTTAAAAGAGATCTCTCTCTCATCTGCGTACGGGGGCGGGGCCTCACAGACACGCTGCATCTCTCTCTCTCGCTCACAGACACGCTGCATCTCTCTCTCGCTCACAGACAAGCTGCAGCGCTGTGCAGTGTGCACACAGTTCTGCCGGTAATGAATATTACATTTTGTGAGGAAACCTTTCCACCAATAATTCCAATAAGTATTCCAAAATGTATTCACTTCAGGTTTACGAAAGTAACTGTAATCAGATTACTCGTTTTTCAAATGTAACGCCAGCTGAATATAGCCTACTTGATATTTGTATTCTGATTACGTAACGCTGTTATGTATTCCGTTACAACCCAACCCTGCTTCTAGGCTACTGTCCCGCAGCTCCAGCCTCTCTGTTGGACTCTGTCGCAGCGGGACTACTGCTGTGGTGCGGAGCGCATTAACCAGACTTTTCACAACGAAGGATCACTTCTTCTTCAGGGGAGGGAAGGTTTCACAGTACGCAGTCTACTGTCCCGCAGCTGCTGCCTCTCTGTTGGACTCCGGTACTGCACCTTACTCACGAGACGTTGTAAACAAAGAAATGGGTGGGGGGCGAACGCAGTAACCACTCCGCCAACGCCACAGTCACCCCCGTCGTGCGGGCCGGATGAGAATGTCTGGCGGGCCGGATGTGGCCCGCGGGCCGCCAGTTGGTGGTCACTGATCTATGGCAACATTGCTTTACAAAAGCCGATACCATTATGCAGTGTGGCTAACAACAAGACAACCTTGACTAGGCTATAAGGCTATTAAATGATAGTATTTGTTAGCAAAATGGCTAATGTTTTAAAGAATTAACACCAGAAACAGTACATAGCGTTACCCAGAGCCCTATAGTAGTCTACTATAGTAATAGTATAATAATAATAATAATAATAATAATAATAATAGTAGTTATACTATAGGGCTCTGGCGTTACCTAGCTTTTGACAGCTAACGTTAGCATAACCCGGAGCATAAGCTAGCTGGTTAGTACCTGTTACCTTCTTACCTTCATAGTTGTGTATATATGACGCAGCATATAATTTGAAGCCTTTATCGAGTTTGCTGGCTGGGGCTTTAGTCGTCCGACAAATCCGATGTACATCTGACATTTTTAATTTCGGAAGCTCTTGTAGGCAGCGGGTGTAGAAGGTCGTCATTTTTCATCAACAGGAAATGAATCGGCCGCTCTGAGTAGAATGCGGAAGTGACTGTGCATGTAGCCTATTCCAGTCTCACATCTCACAGCACATCGTCATTAACAAATACCGGAAACAGACTGAAAACACTTTATTCCGAGTGTGCTTGCTTTTCTCTTTGAAAGTCAACACATAACGGCATTGTAATACACGGTCGCGGTGGACCCGTTCAAATCCAGTTTTGGACCGTCTGCCGTGGTTCCATCCCATTTCAAGTGCTGTTCGACGCTCTGCACACTCTCCAATCACAGAGCTCGAGGACTATCACGGGGTTTGTCAAGCGAAGCGGAGAGAATACTTACTTCCGGGTGTAATATTCTGTAAAGCAAATGAGCTGCTCCGACCCTCGGTCCTGACGGACTCCAACTTGTGTTTATTAATCAAACAAATAAATAAACACAAGGATAATTATGTGTTATTGTTGAGTACATGGAGAATTGCACAGGGGAAAATAACGTATCTATTGTGGTGATTGACATTATTCACTATTCATCTATGGGGTATTGTTCTGCACGGACATTTTAGTGAGCCGGACTTCCTGTCTCCGCCGGTCTTCGCTTCCCGGGCATGAAGCTGTTTACATGTGTTTTGAGATGCTAAATAAAAGTCTAGCTTGTACCTTTGATACCCCGCCTCCGACTCCCATCTCTCGGCACCACACTATGCCACAATTTTAGATGCAGATTTTGTTAAACTAATACGTTTGCACTGTGGACCAACACTATACATTGACGGGGAAGGGGGTAGCAATAAAGATAACACCATTTTACACAACATAACAGAAATAATATCGATAGCAGCATCCCTAGCAACCACCTTGGTAACAATGAAAATGTTGTATAGACACAATTTCTTGAAGTAATCTTCGTAATAACTAGCAAACTAAAGATCATGTACATCCACTGCACACATAATCTGAAATAACAACTCATATTTCTCGCATCAAATGACATCAAAACGCATTTTAATGGCCAAACTAACCTTAAAATAGGCATTTTCCACCGAGAATAAAACGAATGTCGGCCATGTTTTTTTTTTCTGCAGGGAGAAATGTGAAGATCACGTGACATAGACGCCAGCCATTGGAATGAATGGTGAAAAAAAACGTAGGCATCTTACAATTTCAGAGGCGTTTTTGTAGAAATACTACGTCCTACGTTGTGGACCAATGTAGTTATTACACGTTTTTTTACGAGACTGGGTTGGAATCCTGGAGCTGCTCGCGCAGTTTGATCCATTTTTAAAGGATCATTTGCAGAAGTTTGGCCAGAAGGGACGTGGTAGGACTTCATACTTGTCATCAACTATCTGTGAGGAGTTTATTGGTTTGATGGGTGACAGAACAAAGGAAGCAATAGCAACAGAACTACAGCGAGCAAGGTATTTCTCTGTCATCGTAGATTCTACACCTGACATGTCGACCAATTAACTTTCGTTTTCCGATTTGTGAGTGAGAATGGAAAAGTCATTGAGAGATTTATTGGATTTGAACCCATTCACAGTCACACTGGGTCAAGTCTGGCTGACTGCGTCTCAAACTGCCGTGGCCAGGCTTATGACAACGCATCCAACATGTCAGGAAAATATAATGGGCTGCAAGCTCATCTCAAGAAATGCAACCCACTCATACATTATATTCCGTGCGCAGCACACTCCTTGAATTTGGTTGGTGTCAACTGTGTTGAAAGTAGTTGTCGTGAAGCAAGCCAGTTTTTTGATATACTTCAAGCACTTTATGCTTTTTGCTCTGCTTCTACCCACCGATGGAATAAAGTGTTCACTGAAAACATCACACTGACGCTAAAATCTCTCTCCTGTACAAGATGGAGCTGCAGAGGAGACTCCACAAGAGCTCTTTGTGAGAATTACACTGCAATAAGAGGGGCTTTACAAATGTTGGCGGCTGATGACGAAGAGCGCCAGGACGCACGGCGAGAGGCCTCTGCGCTGTGTGGCAAACTTGGGAAACTATAGACTGCTCTGCTGACAATATTTTGGGACACTGTACTGCACCAATTCAAGCTTACGAGCAATGGCTTGCAAAAGAAAGACATTGACCTAATGACAGCTGTGCGACTTTTGGAATCGCTGCGCACTTATGTTGCATCACTACGAGGGACATTTTCAGACTTTGAGACATCTGCCCGGGCCGTCACCGGCGTGACACAGACATACCAGCACGAGACTCACCGTGTTGGTAAAAGACGAGTATTTGATGACGAGACAGTGGAGCACGAGGTGGTACTGACTGGCAGTACAAAATTCCAGGTTGAGACATTCAATGTCATTATTGACAGGTTGCTCTCAGGACTTAGCAAACGCCTGGATGCATACAAAGTCATAAATGATCACTTTGGAGTCCTATTTGACATGTGCTGTGATGACACTGATCTCCGCAGACGGGCCAATATTCTCTCCTCATCATATCCTACTGACTTGGATAAGTCATTAAGAGATGAGCTGATCCAGTTTAGGGCTTTTGTCAGCACAGAGCCAGATAAATCTCCTGCAAACAGACTGCAGGTGGTGCTAAAACATGGACTACAGACAACATTCCCCAATGTTTTTATTTAGTCAAGTTTTAGTCGACTAAAAGTCTGAGCATTTTAGTCTTATTTTAGTCGACTAAAACAGTAAACATTTTAGTCAAGATTTAGTCGACTAAAAGTCTGAGCATTTTAGTCTTATTTTAGTCAAAGAAAACTAATTATTTTAGTCTACTTTTTGTCAATGAAAACTGTTGAGTCTTTTTTAGTCATCAGATTATATAGTACATTTCAGTCAAACTAGTCTAGCCAAAACCAATAATTTGTAATTTTAGTAATATAAATAAATAAGATTATCTTGTCCTTATTTGATGAAAAACACAGGTTGAATGATTTAAGAAAGCAGCTTTGCAGAGAGTATCTGCTCAGGTTTGTGGTGGTTGTACCAGCTGTGTTATGGCCACATTGCTTCCCTTCTGATGAAACAATGCATTCGCTTTTTTTCTCCGCCTCATTGTAGCGAAAATGGGCCCAAATATCACATTGTTTCTTTCTCCCAAGCAGTGGTGGCTTTAGACTTTTTCGTTGTCAGTCATTTTGACGGACAGGATCGTAACATTTCCGTCATAATCCATTATTACCCGTCGAGTGCACAATGTATCACTCACTCGCGCTGACGGGGGGGTATTCGGTTAACGCGAGTGCGACCACTGCTCCGAAGCCCTGTTGTTGCCATTTTATTTTCTGTTAAATAAGGTTAGTTAGACCATGAGTTAGACCCGAGTCTTCCTGACAGTTCATATTGTGCCGCTGCCCGGTGTAATTCAAATGTACCGCCGCGCGCAGCACAGAAACAGCTGCTGCTCTGCCGCAGCACCGGAAATGGAACTGCTGGGAGAAAAACTGACTATCAGAGATTTAACGTTATCTTTGATAATATTTCGTCTCCTCATTTTTTATCAACGAAAGTAAAGAGAGATTTTGTCATAGTTTTTATTTAGTAAACTACATTTTCGTCTCGTCACTTTTCGTCAACGATATTGCATGATGATTTTGTTACAGTTATTGTTTACTGCCGTCGGTGCCGTCTCGTCATCATCTCGTTTTCGTCATGGAAAAAAAGGTCGTTGACGAACATATTTCGTCATAGTTTTAGTCAATGAAATTAACACTACTCTGAGGTTTTTAGTGATATTACCTAGGTATTCCTGAGCCATACACTGTCTTGGAATCTTATCCATTGTATTTTGTCTTGTGATGTTTGACTAAAAGGGCAAAAGGCTAGACCTACTTTGGTTGAACTATGTGGCTGCGTCCCTGCTTTTGACAAATAGGTGTGCGATTTGACATGCCAGATTGACTGAAAATTCTAAATATTGGTCATGTTGGTAGGATTGGCGTGGTGTTACTTGTTGGGTTGGGGGGGGGCCATGAGCGCTCAGTGCCCAGGGGCCCCTGCAGGTACTAATCCGGCCCTGGGTCTGCCCCCAAAAAACAGTTTTAAGTCCTGAGAAAGTCAAATAAGACGGTGTGTAAAACTACACTGCCCAGCCAAAAAAAAGTAACCACTTTGATTGAACTAGGCCAGTAGGTAAGGACTTTCCACTGGATAATAACTGAAGTATAAAATAATGCATGACTGAAGTGATGGAGACCAGGTTGAAGGCAAACAAAAAGAGGAAATAACAGGTCAAATCAAGCAAATCCCCCTCTCAGATTCCACAGCAACCAGAAGAACATAAATACTGGCTGGTGATTTGATTAATCAGCTTTGTGATGGAATACAAAATGCACAGTGCATTTCCTTAGCTGTGGATGAGTCTACTGACAATGCTCAGTTGCTGGTGTTTGTGAGTTGTTATGACGAGGCAAAGGGGGAGTTTGTTGAAGATGTGTTGGGCCTGACGAACCTCAGTGGACACACAAGGGGGCAAGACATGTATAAAGCAATAATGGGAATGCTGAATGAAAAAGAGTGCAGCTGCCTTTATTCATAACTGTGCAGCTCTTACACTGCGACTCTGAGGGGTCGAGCACAGACACAATAACAATGAAAACTGCTGCATACAGATTATTTTTGTTTTTGCAACCTTGTGTTAAGAATCTTGTTGCAATTCTTTAAAAGTTTGAATGACCGTAATAAACGGACCTTTGTCTTATTGAAACATTTATTTTGGACCTTTAAGATTTGTATTTGAGTACCCCTGCCTTAAAGGGTATGTAAGGAGGGATTGTTAGAAATTAAAATCAATGTTGATATGGCGTAATTTGAAATAAATACACTATTTAATTGAAATCAGTTTTATTCTGAAAAACCTGAAGTTCACTAACTTAACTTAATACTTTTATTCTGAAAATGCTTCACTTCCGGTTAGCATTAGCATGTGGCGAAATGCTGCATTTTCAAACCATGAATCAACGGTGAAATGACATGTGATGTTTTACACTGAGCACACTGGGTTTAGCACTCATTTATTGCCGCTGAATAACGTTTATTAGGGAATGTTTAAATAACCACAAACACCAGAATGATGTAATTTAACAATAGAACAAGGCAGGAATTGCATTGGACCCGCCCCCCGACGACGCCGGCCAATAGGAGAAGACCTCAGATGACAACAGGAAGAGCAAGCCAAGGATTGACCTCTTCTACCAGCTGACCTGGACTGACCGGTCTGATGAGGAGAGCGCCTCCACTCGCACATTTCATTTTGTACACCACCGCATCTTTTGTGTATTTAAATGCTGTTAACTTTTATAAACTTCCCTTGACTCTTTTCAGTCTCTCCTGCCCTCAGGGTTCTAGAATTCACTAACACTATCTAACATAACATCCCAATAAGCTGCTAGCAACTGCAAAACACTAGTGCTAGTTAATGTTTTGCAAACTATTAAAAGTGAGGCTATTACAGTAGACATAACGTTAATCTAATAGCCTCACTTCTAATATTTTGCTAAACATTTGCGAGATACATGTTGGCTAGCTAATGAGCTTCTATATCAACCTGAAAAACTGAAGTTTTTGCAACTTCAGCATAGGGGATTGGGATGTTTATTGAACTTCGGCTTAACACATGTTAATGTATGGCTCTGCCGCTCAGCGCTGCTGCTTGCTTCAGTCTGTGGCTGCTTCTCAGGTCGACTATTTTCATTTCCTCGCTCCTCTGTCTCACCGGAAGTTGATTTGCATGCGCCATCTTGAGTACCGTCCCATGGCTCTTATTTCTGCCGGAGGAGTGAGGAGTGATCATGGAGGAGCGATAACAGAGGAACCACCAGACCATCCTCCGATGAAATCCTCAGATACTCAGCCCGCCCCATTAATGTGTATCGCTCACTGATTGGACGAGGCAGTGCATGCATTGATCTGATGCTTCTTGACATGAGAGCAATACCCCATCGGAGTGAAGAAAATACATGAACCTCACGGGACGGGAATTGTATACCTATTGTGCACTCTAATCAATATTAATCAAACTATTGTTCGTTTAAATACATTTTAAGAATGGCGTTTATCTTTTTTGAGAATGACTTCTTATTTTATTTCATGTATTTGGGTCTACAACAGATGATACTAATGTTTGTGTCAGTAAATGTGCACTAACAGAGGCGGGGGTGTTTGTGGAAATAACGGGGACAGAGCTGCTGCCAGACGAACAGCTGTGCAGCGTCATCACAAACGGACGTCGCTTCACGTGACGCTCCGGAGGAAAGGATGTCCCATTGCTCTTAAAACTCATTTCCCTGCTTCTCGTGGTTTCCTTGCGTCCCTCCATGCTTCCCTGGTGGGAGGGACTAAACGCAGGGAAACGACGCAAGTGAGGGAAGCAAGGATTTCATTTAATCGACCTGAGAAGCAGCCTGTGTCTGCGTTCTTTCGCACCTGCCTCCTGTAATTAGTGATGAGTCGTTCGCGAACGATTAGTTCTTTTTGAACGAATCTTTGAAGTGAACGAGATGAACTAATTCCTCCCACAAAACGATTTGTTTGTTTGAGTCGCCGCCTTCCGCCAAAAGCTAAAGAGAAGCTGTTCGCGAACAACGAACTTAAAGAACTGGCGGAAACAGTTCAGAACTGTTTCCTACAGTTCTTTTATCTTATATCCCTTTCTTTCAAGAGGAGGGTCCCGTTAGGGCCCCTCCGAAATACTGGATGTTCCATCTACACAGAGTTGGACTCAGACAACTACCACAAATACAATGAAGTACTTTACTGTTGGAATCAGTACTAGTTGGACTTCTACCACAAGTAGGCTACTATTAAGTTATTTTACTGTGTACTTTTTCAGTTATTCTCTGTCAAACTTCTGTGGCAGAAAATCATTTTATCTCTCATCAAATGTAGCAGAAAACATGCAGTTTGACAGAGGATTACAACTGTAATCAGAGCCCTCTCATCTGAGCTCCGTCACACACACACACACACACACACATTGACGGACGGCCAGGGCCCCTCCCCGTCGCTATATTACGTACAGGGTACCCCTTGCCCGTCAGGCTTCTACGGGCAGGGCGTCCCATAGACCTTCATAATGCCTATTTTAAGGTTCATTTGGCCATTAAAATGCGTTTTGATGTCATTGTATGCGAGTAATGAGTTTTTATTTCTTATTATTTGTGCAGTACATGTTTAGTTTGCTAGTTATGACGAAGATTACTTCATGAATGTGTACACATTCATGGTTGCTAAGGTGGTTGCTATGGACTCTGCAACAGCTCCCAGACCATGTGATCAACAACAATGGCCGACCTTCGTGTTATTCTTGTTAGGATTTACCCAATTGTGTTCACCTGGTACCTATGTGTTTTCTCCTCCCTCCTCACCTGTCTCGTGTTTATGTGATTAGTCCTGGGTGTATTTAAGTTCTGTGTTTTCTGTCTCTCTTGTCGGGTTGTCTTGTGTCATGACTAGTTCGTCGGTGAGTGTTCTGTTTTGTCTTTGATTATATCTTAGCCTTGAAATAAAGGAATTATTTTTACTTTAATCTGCATTTGGGTCCTACCTGCTTCCTTCGCTCCACCGTAACATTACAACCCGCATCACTAAGCCACCAGGGTGGGAGGAGGGGGTCAGGAGGACGGGACTGAACTGACCGCCCAGGGGCAAGGCAGAGGACCAGGAAGGGGTCTCGGGCGGCCGGCCCAGGGGCAAGGCAGAGGACCAGGAAGGGGTCTCGGGCGGACGGCCCGGGGGTAAGGCAGAGTCCAAAAAGGGGGATTCGGGCGGACGGCCCGGGGGCAAGGCAGAGGACCAGGAAGGGGTCTCGGGCGGACGGCCCGGGGGTAAGGCGGAGTCCAAAAAGGGGGACTCGGGCGGACGGCCCGGGGGCAAGACAGAGTCCAAGGTGGGGACCATGGAGGGGCGAAGGCAGCGGCAGGAAGAGTCAGGGGGCCGGGCCCGAGGGTGAGGACCGCTGCACTCAGGGGGCCGGGCTCGAGGGCGAAGACCAGACAGCTCCGCAGGCCGGGCAGGAAGGCGCTGACGGGACAGTGCCGGAGGCCGGGCAGGACCCAGTGTCGGAGCTGGTGGGACAGGCCTCGGCAGGATCCCCCACGGAAGAGGACCAGGACACGGGATTGGCAGGACCCCCGGCAGGAGAGCAGTCGGCGGGGCTTCCAACAGCACAGGACAAAGGGTTGGCAGGACCCCCGGCAGGAGAGCAGACGGCGGGACCCCCAACGGGACAGGACAAAGGGTTGGCAGGACCCCCGGCAGGAGAGTAGTCGGCGGGGCCTCCAACGGCACAGGACTAAGAGTTGGCAGGACCTCCGGCAGGAGAGCAGTCGGTGGGGCCTCCAACGGCACAGGACAAAGGGGTGGCAGGACCCCCGGCAAGAGAGTAGTCGGCGGGACCTCCAACAAGACAGGACAAGGAGCTGGCAGGACCCCCGGCAGGAGAGTAGACGGCGGGACCCCCAACGGGACAGGACAAAGGGTTGGCAGGACCCCCGGCAGGAGAGTAGTCGGCGGAGCCTCCAACGGCACAGGACATGGAGTTGGCAGGACCCCCGGCAGAAGAGTAGTCTGCGGGACCTCCAACAGCACTTCAGTAGGGACTTGAGATGGGACTAGAGAAGGGACTAGGAAAGTGACCTGAGGAGGGACTAGGGAAGGGACTACAGAGGGGACTAGAGGAGGGACCAGAGGAGGAACTAGAGAACGAAACTCGAGAGGAGACTCGAGAGGGGACTCGAGGAGGGAACTCGAGAGGGGACTAGAGGAGAGACTAGAGGAGGGACTAGAGGAGGGACTAGAGGAGGGAACTTGAGAGGGGACCTAGAGAGGGGACTAAAGGAGGGACTAGAGGAGGGAACTCGAGAGTAGACTGGAGAGGGGACTCGAGAAGTGACTAGAGGTGGGACTAGAGATGGGACTAGGGAATTGACTAGAGGCGGGACTAGAGATGGAACTTGAGAGGTGACTCGAGAGGGGACTCGAGAGGGAACTGGAGATGGGACTAGAGAAGAGACTAGAGAGGGGACTAAAGGGGGGACTAAAGGGGGGACTGGAGAAGGGACTAGAGGAGGGACTTGAGAAAGGAATTGAGTAGGGACTATGGCAGCTGGGACCAGGACTGGGGCCGGAACCATGGCTGCTGGGGCCAGAACTGGTTCTGGAACCCTGGCCCTTTGGGCTCGTGCTGCCAACCTGGCCTTGCGACCCCTTCCTTTAGGAGCCGTTTGGAGGCTCCGTGGACCTCCAAAGGCCAGACGAGTACCAGCGAATGGCTCCTGGACAGTAGCAAACACTGGGTGAGAAGCAGGGGCTGACGCCAGACGAACCACACCAATGCGTGTGGTGTCAAAACAGGAGTTGGGAGACCTGGGTCTGTCAGGACTGGGAAAACAAATTGTGAGGTAATCCAAAAGCCTGGCAGGTAAGAATTTCACCAAACTTTGATTCCTCAGTGTAAGGTGGACTGCTTCTGCCAGAGCAGCATCTCGCTGCTGAACCCTGACCGCTCCTATCCATTGATGAGAGCAGGTAGCCAAAGAAAAAGTAAAATCCAATAATTCCTGCTCAAAAGGATCTGCTGGGCCCATATTTGAGGTCGGGTTGTAATGTTACGGTGGAGCGAAGGAAGCAGGTAGGACCCAAATGCAGATTAAAGTAAAAATAATTCCTTTATTTCAAGGCTAAGATATAATCAAAGACAAAACAGAACACTCACCGACGAACTAGTCATGACACAAGACAACCCGACAAAGAGAGACAGAAAACACAGAACTTAAATACACCCAGGACTAATCACATAAACACGAGACAGGTGAGGAGGGAGGAGAAAACACATAGGTACCAGGTGAACACAATTGGGTAATCAGAGAGGGAAACCGACAGAAAGCAAACAGGCAGGAAATGGGGGTGAACACTTTACAAAATAAAATAGGAAACCCAAAGATAGAAAAGGACACGAAAAATACTAACACAGACAAATCCTAACAATTCTCGGTGGAAAATGCCTATTTTAAGGTTCATTTGGCCATTAAAATGCGTTTTGATGTCATTTTATGCGAGTAATGAGTTTTTATTTCTGATTATTTGTGCAGTACATGTACATGATGTTTAGTTTGCTAGTTATGATGAAGATTACTTCATGAATGCTAACGTTTTTTTGGTGGAAATGTGTTTTTTCACAGCAAAGTCACCCTCTGTACTTGGACTTATTGGGAGAATCTAAAGGCAAAAACATCCCATATATTCATTTAGGTCTTTATTTTAGACCTTTAGTGTTGCCGTCTGTGAGGAAAATACATGGGGCTCAGAGCCTCGTATTTTTTAAATCTTTTTTTCCTTCTAATTTGTTATTCTTTTCAAAATAACACACTGCTATTTACTCACCAATAACCAGGGTTGGGAGGGTTACTTTGTAAATGTAATCAGTTACTGATTACTGATTACATGGCTCTGAAAGTAATCCGAATACAGTTACAGTTACGTAATCAGATTACTTTTAGATTACTTTTGGATTACTTTCTTTTTCCATCACAAATGGGTATGTTTTGGTGAACAGGAGACACAAAAAGCAAAAGGAAACTGAACGTGTTTTTACTGTTTTAATGGCTTATCAAGAGCACACCTGAAACATCACATCTGAAACGATGGACCAACATAATACACTTTTTGGGGATGCAGCTTGGGATGTGAGGAGAGTGAGGGACACGGCTTAGAACGGGCGTGTCGCCTTCTGTCCTGCCAGTGTTAGCAGGACATTAATTAAAATGTCGAACTCGGACTTCATTTTAAGGACATTTCGGCCAGGGGTGTAGAGCTATATTTGTTTAAGCACCGGATTGGCAAAACAGGAGAGGAGAGTGTGTGCACCAGTCTGCCTTGATCTATGTATTCATATCCGTGACTCTCACGGTATTTGCTGCCCACAGCTGTTTTATAGAAGGAAAACCTCCTTCACTTCATGAAATCTCTGCAGCACCAGGAGGCAGCGGGAGGGTTAACTCAGACTCTGAGAAGACGAGCTCGCAGTGCCTTTCACGCACTGCCTTCCACGCACCGCCTTCACTGTGTTTACCTTCAGAAATAATCATTAGTAAGGCTAAAGAGCGACCGCAGGCTGATGTGTTTTAACCACACATACACACGCGATTTAAACGCAGACTTGTGTTCCTCCATGTTTCGTTGTTATTGTTTTACTGAGCGAGCGGACCCGCGATTTTTTTTCAAACGCTTTTTTGGCCCATCTGCGGCGGTAATAGGTTTTGTGCGCTGTGATGATTCGGCTGTACCTTTAGTAATGAATATTACATGTTGTGAGGAAATCTTTACACCAATAATTCCAATAAGTAATCCAAAATGTATTCACTTCAGGTTTACGAAAGTAACTGTAATCAGATTACTCGTTTTTCAAATGTAACGCGAGCTGAATACAGTTACTTGATTTTTGTATTCTGATTACGTAACGCCGTTACATGTATTCCATTACAACCCAACCCTGCCAATAACACACAATTATCCTTGCTTTTATTTATTGGTTTAATTCCATAATCTCGGTCTTTTTTGGCGTTCGTCAGGAACTGAATTTCAAAATAAAAATAACCGGAAACAGACGTAGGCCTATAAGGGACATTTCGAGCATCATTGCGATTGTCAACATTTTTGAGTTTAGGATGGCCGAAGACACTACACTACCCATAATCCCCAGCTATCGTTTAGGACTACAGCCCCCGTAATTACTCTTCAAGGTCTGGGATTGGATGTTGGAGTGGCAGTGCGCCAAGGTTACGCCGAGCGTCAAACAGCTGTTTGAAATGGAACGAAACCACGCCAGACTATCCAAAACTGGAATTGAACGCCCCCCCAGAACTACACACTACACTATTGTGTTTCGCAAAATGTTCTATGGGACGTCTCTACTGAACGTTTTCGTTTTTCCCACAATTAGAAGTTGCCAGTATTAAACACATTGGTGTTATCAAATGTAAAACATATAATTAATAAATGGGTGAAAATCGCTTGTGTCCATAATGCGCAGCATTAATATATACCCACATGACAGCTCATTGATACTTTGTAATTCTACTCCACTACAATTCAGAGGTTAACCTGGTATTTTTACTCCACTACACTTATTTGAGTTACTTTGCAGATTCTGATTAATGATGTGAAATATAAACAACCCTTAAATCAGACTTTAGTTACACCTGACTAAAATTCAGGGAAGGTGATTGTCAAGTGCCAACAATCAGGAGAGATATTTGATAGTTGGTGCTTGAGAAGACTAAACATGTATCTGCAATTGACATTAATGGAAACGAGTAATAAAGTATATTAATTACTCGTTATTCTCTACTAATAGTTAATTAAAGACTGTATATTATGGCTATCTTGCACATCCCTTTCAAGATTTTAAAGGTTTATTGACATATCATATACACAACTACGGTGTAGTTATACAATGAATGAAAAACTTGGGTCACAGTTCCCTCAACAGTGCCTTACAAGACATCTATCAATATGTGTGTACCTCCACCATTAAACTGTCATATTCTGCACATTTCTTATTCTATCTACATACATAAGAGTATAATCTATATGTATAATATCAGTTAAAATAAGTGCTTCAACATAGTTAACATTGCAGGAAAGCAATATATTAGACGTTAAGTACTTTGTCAGGCTTAATATTTATCCAAAGTTTATATTTCTATCACAGACATTCTACTTTCCCCCTATGAAAGTATATGTACTCTTAATATTTTTGTAATCAAATATAACACATAAAAACAATAATTCAATAACGTGCTTTAACCACTAGGCGGTGCACACAAGGTACACACTGCCATAATAACTTTGTATTATTAGTGTAAGACACTTGTATGTACAACATCTGAAGATGTGTAGTTTTATTCATGCTTTCACATAATTTTACAGCATATTGCTATACTATTTCAGACTCAGTATTTACATTCTTACATTCAAAATTCAATCCAATTCAAATCAGTAATATCTTTCAAAAACTACAAGTCCTTTTATATCAGCTGTGCACCGTTATGGTGTAAATATAACCTATCTATGAATTATATCAAATGTAAAAGTCAGCCCAATTAGTGTTGATACTGCAAGGAGACGTATTGTGTGAAGAGAAATTGAAGATGTTTTTTAATTGTTGATATATTTATGATCCACATCAAGTATTCAGTTTCGGCGGCATTTCTTCAGTTTTTCCAAAGGTCTTCTCATCAGGGCTCTATACATAAAGAACTACGGCAGATCTGTAATATTTAATGCAGCCGAACCGTGTATTACAATGCCGTTATGTGATGACTTTCAAAGAGAAAAGCAAGAGCACTTGGAATTAAGTATTATTTTATTCTTTTAAAATGTTTTCCGGATTTCATATAATATAAACACCAAATCCCAGCATGCATTGCGGCTAAAACATCTTTCATTCTTGGGTAATCGCTCGAAATGCCTACGTCTGTTTCCGGTTATTTATATTTTGAAATTCAGTTCCTGACGAACGCCAAAAAAGACCGAGATTATGGAATTAAACCAATAAATAAAAGCAAGGATAATTGTGTGTTATTGGTGAGTAAATAGCAGTGTGTTATTTTGAAAAGAATAACAAATTAGAAGGAAAAAAAGATTTAAAAAATACGAGGCTCTGAGCCCCATGTATTTTCCTCACAGACGGCAACACTAAAGGTCTAAAATAAAGACCTAAATGAATATTTGGGATGTTCTTGCCTTTAGCTTCTCCCAATAAGTCCAAGTACAGAGGGTGACTTTGCTGTGAAAAAACACATTTCCACCAAAAAAACGTCATAACTAGCAAACTAAACATCATGTACATGTACTGCACAAATAATCAGAAATAAAAACTCATTACTCGCATAAAATGACATCAAAACGCATTTTAATGGCCAAATGAACCTTAAAATAGGCATTTTCCACCGAGAATAACACGAAGGTCGGCCATTGTTGTTGATCACGTGGTCTGGGAGTTGTTGCAGCGTCCATAGCAACCACCTTAGCAACCATGAATGTGTACACATTCATGAAGTAATCTTCGTCATAACTAGCAAACTAAACATCATGTACATGTACTGCACAAATAATCAGAAATAAAAACTCATTACTCGCATAAAATGACATCAAAACGCATTTTAATGGCCAAATGAACCTTAAAATAGGCATTATGAAGGTCTATGGGACGCCCTGCCCGTAGAAGCCTGACGGTCAAGGGGTCCACTGTCCGCAATGAAGGTCTATGGGACGCCCTGCCCGTAGAAGCCTGACGGGCAAGGAGTACCCTGTACGTAATATAGCGACGGGGAGGGGCCCTGACCGTCCGTCAATATGTGACGGGATGGGAGTGAGAACGTGTTGCACACACACACACACACACACACACACACACACACACACACACACACACACACACACACACACACACACACACACACACAGGAGCGGGACATCCTCCTCAACCTGTCCGCCATAAATGCCTCAGAGGACGGATACCTGAACCGTAGCGTCCAGCTAGCTTAGCCGCTAGCTTAGCGATAAATACACACAGCGTTGTATTCTCCTCCCCCTGTCGGCCCTAAAAGCTTCAGATACCTGAGCTCCATAGCGTCCCGCTAATGTGAAACACACACACACACAGCGTTAGCGGGACATTCTCCTCCCCCTGTCGGCCCTAAAAGCTTCAGAGGGCGGATAGCTGGGCTCCGTAGCGTCCCACTAGCTTAGCCGCTAGCTAAAGGTAAACATAGATGGGTACATAGAATATGAATAAATCATCACCGATGTAGAGGATATATTTTTGTATTCACTTTGAACTCGGCCAAATGGAGTTTAATGCTTTGGGATTTAAGTTAGGCCACATAGTACGTGCATGGGTTTGAAAGTATAACGTGCTAACCTGCTGTAATACATCGTATAGTCAGGCACACATTTATGAGATTTGACAATGGCCAATTATATTTCTTAAATAATATGTAGCCTATTCCCAGAGCATAATTCATGGGGCAACAAGGTGAGGTGTAAAATGTGTTTTAATATCATACATTTTACGCCAGCTAACTTCTTGTACGGACTTCGGCAGTAGTGAAGACTCACTGAACGAATTAAGTACAAAGACGAATCGTTCGCGAATGTGCAAATCACCAGAAGTCGTTCGCGAACCGGTGAACAAATCAGTGAACGAATCTTTAAAGTGAACTGAATCAAAAGATTCGTGTCCCCGAAGGGAATCGAAATTCCCATCACTACCTGTAATCTGAGAAGGTCCTGCCTCTCTGGCTGGCTCCCGCCCGGAAAATCTTCAGTGTTGATTGACACTTCAGTAATAGCCTATCAGATAGCGCTGTGGGCGGGACATTGCTCGTGTACACAGAGTGGTGACTGCAGCCAGAGAAACGGCCGCATCAGAGCCAAAGTTTTATCGGCAATTTGATTAAAAAAAAAGCCAATACCGGTAATCGGTCAAATGCGGAATATCGGTCGACCCCTAGTCAGCATTCTATCCTTCATCCTATCTCTTCCTCTTTTGCGGCTTTCACACCAGCGCTTTTCAGTTTCTAGCTCCGAGCGGGAGCTTTTCTGGTTCAGCTCCGGTTTCCCTTTTCAGCTCCCGCTCTGTACACACCGCCCACTGGCGCCCCAGAGCTGCCCTTGCTGCGTCATGACGTCACCGTTTACATCGCTGATTTGCCCCCCAACGGCAGCCATTACGGCAGCTCACAACAACAACAACAACAACAACTGCGTCGGGTCGATGATCGTGTTGCCTTTAATCACACGAAGCCAGAATAAATTGAATAACGACTTCTCCAACCTTGTACTTTGCTCCAGAGTGCCGTGGTTCATTGTTTATTAATGTGTTTCTGCAGCATTTACCGACCGCTGCAGTGCTGGCTGCTCTTCCACTGGAGTTTATTCTCCCGTTAGCTCCCGGTTAGCTCACACTGCAGCGGCCGCTCTAAAGTATTCACTGTCCGACTCACACAAGCAGCTGATGCATATCCCCAGTTCCCCTTAGCCTAAGTGAATGTGTGTCAGTCTGAATTGACACTGTTTGGTATCACAACGCTGTTGTGAAAGTTTCTCTGGTATAAAACGGGTGATGTTAGCATAGCAACCGAAGCTAAACTGACTACTTGCATCCGATAGCTGCAATAATACAAAACAACACGTCTGCCTCTCTCCACAATGATCGATAACAGTGAACGGATGGTCAAAGTAAGGTACAAATAAACAGAATCACACGAAGCCTGGTTAGTGTTGCCTGACTTTATAAAGTGTGTTTATAGGCACTACTGCTTGAAGGCAGGCATAACAGTCGACCCATGTTCAGGGGAGGTGGGTTTAGTTTCCTGCACGCCTCGACGTAAGAGAGACGTAAGCGACGTCACCTCTTAGCTCCAAAGCTCTTGCCTCTGGACCGACAATTTTTTGGAGCTGGAAATGAAGCGGATTCCGGAGCTAAGAGCCGGCGCAGCTCCGGTGTGAACTGGAAAACCCGGCGCTTTTCAGGCTCTAGCTCCGAGCCGGAGCTGAAAAGGCGCTGGTGTGAAAGGGGCATTTGTGACCATGTGGCCTAATGGACAAGGCATCTGACTTTGGATCTGAAGATAGAGTGTTCGTTCCCTCTCCTGGTTGAAAGTTCCTGGGCCTTTATAAATCAGTTCCAGTGTTCAAAATACGCCTTTATCATATTCTGAGATATCAAATAATGATTTCACAATAATAATATTACGGGGGCCGAGAGGTGCAGACGCACCTTTATAATCCTTGAACATCAACAAGCGCTCCGGTCCCAGCTGTGTGTGTTACTTTTTAGTGTCAATGTCTCATCAGGATGGTGAAGATGTTTCTTCTTTTGCATGAGTTTTGCCATATTTGTGTTTTTATATTTGCATTGTTTCCGAAGCCGAGGTGTCTTTCTTCTAATGCACATTGTTGGGCCAATGTAGCACGTTTGCACTTGTTGGCCACCATATGATATATATATAAATAAATACACACTTGAAGAATATAAACACATTAGGCGCTTTCACACCGCAGTACTTTTCCCCTTACTTTTCCCTTTTAGTTCCGATAGTTCCTGGGATTTTGCGTTCACACCAAAAAGAGAACTTAGTTCATCAGAACTTTTCCCCCCTTTCTAGTGCCTGCTACAGAGGTGGTACTTTCCTGGGGAGAAAAAAGTTCCAATTTCTGATTGACTGGGCGAATTGCAAACCACGCCCCATAAAACTCTGAAAAGTTTTGTGAAGCCGCCATTGTATTTGCTTGCATTAGCATTATTATCATTAGCATTAGCCCAGCGCACCAACGGAGAGAGACTAACTTATGGCAACACAAAAAAAAACATGGGAGCGGTGGAGTGATGAGGAAGTCCCCAACTCCGGGGACTTCCGGCCGGGGACTTCGGGTGGCAGTATACGCCGTGAAGTTGTTTGCGGCCTGCCAGTAAAGCCAAAGCAGAAGAAGTGACGTCAGCGGCTTCATTTGCTTAATCTTCCCTCAGGGACATTTTCCGTTGTGAACGCGATCTGCTCTTTAGTTCCATGGGGGAACTAAGTGCTGGGAACTAAGTACGGCAAAGTTGGTGTGAAAGGGGCTAATGTGCCAGTAGAAATGGTTCTTGTGCCTACTCAGTATTTTAGAAAATGCATGTTGTTAATTATGTGCAGAGGTTTGTTAAATGGATATCAGGCTGCTGCTCTAGCTGTGATCATTCATTGCCTTGATTATAATGAGACCAATGTGTACTTGTCCCGATGCAGACTCTATCAGAAGTCTCCTCGCCTGCAGAGGAGAGCAAGTCTTGTTTCTCTAAAAACAGATCAATAAATAACAAATGACCATGTGGTCACTGCCTCCATATTAGCTTCCAGCTGCAATGCCATTGTTGCTCAATCATCAGCGACCCTGACAGTAGTAACCAGGGCAACAGCATGTAAGTAGTGCATCAGGCAACAATGCGGGTCCTGTCATCACTCACTGCCGCTCCTCTACCTCACAGCAGAATGTTACCCTCATATTTAGCCTCATTATAAATGGTAGCCCTGTTATATGATCACCTATTGGAATATTGATGAAACAGTATCACATATTCAGATCTCATCGTGATAGACATATTAACACTTTTCATCCAAGTGACCACTTTTCCTAACTTTCTTACTCCTTACTTGTAAACTTGGGAGTAAAACATAATTAGTTTGTTTTTACGTTATCCCAACACAACTGATCATAATTCCATTGTTGAGGTATACTAAAATAGCAATTTTCCAAACTCACATTGGTTTCTCATACAGCATCTCTGTATAGTATGTGTATTCCCCGGTATTCACTAGGCTTGTTTGAGACGCGTTGCGGCTCGCCTCGAAAGTAAACGAGAATACCATCAAGCATTTCGCTTCCGCAGCCCGTGGAGAGGAACTGCGCCGCCTCGCCGCGCCTATAGCTCTCAAGGCTGCGGGCGTCTTTGTCCCGCGATATTTCAACGTCTCATGTAGGCGAGCCTCCAGAGCAAGTCGGACAAAATGACTAACCATCATGCAACGCACTAGCAAGACGTTGATCGCAACTGCGCAGGTCTCGCTTGTCTCAAACAAGCCTACTCTCTGTCCTAAACGGCTCGTTGGAGCTCTTGCCCCTCCCTCCCTGTGAGCCCAGTGTGCTCTGATTGGTCAGCTCGGCCACTCTGTTCTGATTAGTCAACCACCAGAGAGGCTCCGCCCATGTCTAACAGAGCTTTTTTCGGGTCACTCTGAGCAGAACATCAGTCTTACAATGGCGTCGGTACAGCCGTATAATATACGCTAACTAACCGAACTGTACCTACAACTGTTATTGAAGAGTAACTTATTTTTACCTGTAATAAACTACTACTGTTTGATGAAAAATCAAATCATGGTTTGCTATATATGAATGATATGTTATAGGCAGTACTCAAGTTGTAAAATAAATCAGGGGCGATGGTGGATTTTATCATATGGGGACATAATGTGTGCTGATAACCCGCCGAGGGTGGGAGACCAACCAGCATAAAGATAATTATTATACTCCTAAAACAACATGCATGTTATGGATGTTCAGAGCTCCTTTCATTGCTCTTGACCAAGGCACCTCAGAATTAGAGTCGGTCCCCGGGCTGCCCTGGCACCACTAACATTTAGGGTTTACAAATTGTTATTTGTTCTTACTCGGAACCGAGTTTTGCTTCCCAACCCTGCCACTGTGCTGCACCGTCTGCACCTGCACCGTCGTTCTTATTACATCCATGGTCCCGCCCCGCCCCCGTCTAACTGTACAGAAAGCGGCGAGATGCATTTCCTTAGGAATCGACAAGCAGAACCGAAACTAACATTTCTAAACGAACAATGGCGGACACGGAAAATGTGCGAATTACTTCTGCCTTTTGTAAACTGAATTTATCAATAATTTGTCAATAAATCAGGCCGAAAAACGTCGCTTGTCCGCTGTTCTTCATGAAAAATTTGAGGGGAAAAATATTGATCCGTCATCATTTTATTGCAGTTCAAATACAAATATTTGATGTTAACATTCCCAATGTTACTTTTTTTAACAGGGCATTAAGTGAAAATTGAAATTGTTTACAAAATATGAAAATATATTAAAAGATTATAGCCTACAGATAATACAAAATAGGACCAATGTTGTCAATGGCTGCCTACTCCACTCTCCCCCATCTCATAGAAGTTTCCAAAGATTTTCATAATCATGCTTTTTGGTCTTAATTTTTCTGGCTCTTGCTTTCGGATTGTTAGCTAAGCAATGGCTTTGAAGCCAAGTCTTGATACCTCTGGTCTAAACTTGTTCAGTGGAGGGCCAACACACTTGATGAAAAGCAAGGCTGACATGCTTTTTACCTCTCGGGAGCTTCTAGTTGTGGTTAAAATGTTCATCTGACTAAACCCACGTTCACACTCAGCTGTGGAGTTGACCCAAGCGGCAAACTCTGGGGAAGAGCCGGGAAGCCAATACGGAAGTGCCACACACTGCAGTTCATATATTGGCCGATAGGCGATGGCTGCAGAAAGGAGCAATTTCCATAGACCCCCATGTTAAAATGCCCAACTTTACAGCAGAAAAAAACATGTTTTTCTCCCTGGCTCCATACATTTGTATTATCGATATAGTTAGATTCCACCTTCATGATTATGGATCTGTGAGTGAATTGTTTTCTAACACGACCCTTTTATTTATATTAGGTCTTAAAGTGTTTGCATTAATTAGGGCGTGGTCACGTTGATGGACATGTACATGCCTCACTGTCAGCTAACAGCAACTTGTCCACTCTGCTAGGCTACAACCATAGAGGCTACAGCGTTAGTTAGTCGTAGTTACTGTACTTGACCATTTAGCTTTAGCCGTGTTCGTGGTGATATACCAGACAATTAAGATGTCGTGCTGTGCGCTTGAATGTACTAACAGAACTTTCAAGAAGTCTACTCTCAGCAGTGGCGAACCGTCAGGGCCCTCTAGGCCCTCTGTGAGGGCCTAAGATATTCTAAAAAATAATATTTGAAAACATTAAAAAAAACGTTTTTTTTTTAAATATTATTTTTTATATTTTTTTGTTGTTACATTTTTCATTAGTTTTACCAAAATAACTTGATTTAATTGTATTTAAAATAATATTTCCAAAGAAATAAATCCTTCGAAACTGCCTGTTCAGTTTCTGTTGGAATGTGAAGGGTTAAATGCCGTCTGCGAGTTATGTGAAGACCGGAGGGCTTGTTGGTCCCTCTGTAGATTCACAGAGGGCCCGCCATAGTAACTCAATGAGAGAGTAATGTCAAATGACAGTACAATTGACCAATCATATCTTCCCTCTAAATGGGCGGGCTTTATTTTCGCGGACTTTATGACAGGTTCCGCCCGCTGTGAGGTGTATGCAAGTGGTCCAGTGACGCGTCCTAAAACCCGCAAGTAAGCTTCGCTCGGATTCCCTCGACAGAAAGCAGTGGGATTTCTCCATAAGGTTTTGGAAAATAGCTCGAAATAAGGTCTGTGGAAAACGAACTTGTTAGATAAATGCACGTTTTGTTCAGCCGGATAATATCCACATGTCTACCCTACTTTTATTATTTTCGAATCATAAATCTAATCGATAGATTTATGATCGATAGATTTCTAATTAGCATAAGTTCGTTCTCGATGGCTCACTTCAGTGATAGTGAGGACATCTTTGCGAAATTATTAACCGAGTCATTTTAAAGATTGAGTTACAATGATAAATTGGAGTGGCAAAGGATCAGCTGAATGACCCCGCCATGAAGTGCTTCATCCAAAAGAACAGGAGGATGGACTTTGTGTTTCAGTGATTTGATCATCAAAGGTAGGCCTAAGTCATTTTCAATGCGGGCCGCCGTGCCGACTTAATTCATTTGTAATTGCTACTTGGCTGTGTGTGCCCTGTCATGATAGGTGTAGGTATAAATGATGTTATTTTGTGTGGTAGAGGGTCGCTGTCATTGATGCGTTTCACCCCAGACCGCTGTTTTGATATTCCGCTGAAGTATAGTTGAGACGTAATATCTCCTTTTTTTTAGAGGGAAGGGGGGGTCAGAGGGCCTAGGTATAAAAGTCACGGCTCGCCACTGACTCTCAGCTTTTTTCGCTGAGTAAAATGATAATATTATACATGTTAACCCCGTTAGCAGGTGTTTGTGTGCTTGTTAGCTTAGCTTGTTAAGTAGCTTATTAGCCAGCTAAGGACGTAACCCTTTATACATGTGTATATATATATATACAGTTTAGTTTATGATTCAGCCTTGAAATGTTAAATGTTAAAAGGGGACCCAATTATCCCAGTGGTGGCCGCTGGAGTCCGCCACCGAAGCTAACCGGAGCCGTCGCTAGCCCTTTGCGGCTCCGTTAGCTTCGGCCAGCGGCGGAGCCCGGCGTTATAACTGGAGATCAAGGAATGCAGCGAAACGCGGACTTGGTTCGCCTGCAGCCCGCTATAGTATTAGCTAAAGAAATTATGTTGAACAAGGCTTATTAAGCTGAACATCGCCACAATTGTTCTGCTATGTATCGGTACTTATTTTATTTTCTTAACGTGTGAATGACAAGCATTAAGAATAACAACAAATAGCTATTTATCTTGTATATTGTCTCGTTTGATTATGAATGTAACGTTTATATAGTGGAACTACACTGTTTTATCAAAACAAGTGCCACGCAGTAACTTGGTAGGCCCATGCATGTATTTCAGCAGGAAATGTGCAACCCAGATTACATTTACCAACACAGACTATATAGAAATATTTGTAAAAGTTGTTCATGCGTTATTAAAGGTGACATGTCATGCTTTTCCGGTTATTACCCGTCCCCTCGTGTGTTATGAAGGTTTTTCTGCATGTAAACGGTGTGCAGAGTCAAAACCCTCAAAGTACACCCTGTAGGGAGTAAAACTCTAACACAGAAAATACCTCCCCAAAACGCCTCGTTGGAGATACGTCACTGTCCATTTGATTCTTCCGGGTACATCATGATGTCATGTCGTCCCCGGAACGAAATGGACCAATCCGCGGAGCCGTTACGTTAAGCCCTCGCTAATTGGTCCAAATTGACCAATCCACGGACTTCCTCACACACTCAGTGCATGCAGCTCTGCTGATCTCTCCTCCCTGGCTGCAGGCTGATAACAGACAGTTGGGATCGCGGCGACATTCTCTCTGCAGACCCATTCTCACAGCGTTCATCAACCTTTTTCTTACTCAATATCAAGCCACACTTATTGTTTTTACTTCGGCTGTGACTTTGTGTGTGCTCAGGGTGAGTTTGGCTGTGTTTCGCTGTGTATCGCTAAACAAGGAAACAACACCTCCACAGAGCTCAGCGCGATTCACAACGTCCCGACTGGTCCCGACCAATCGGAGCACACTGGGCTCACAGAGAGGGGGGGGGGGGGGGCAAGAGCTGCAACGAGCCGTTTAGTGGAGAGAGTGAATACACATACTTTACAGAGACGCTGTATGCGAAACCAATGTGAGTTTGGAAAATTGCACAGTATAAATCTATTCTAGTAGAACTCAACAATGGAATTATGATCAGTGGAAATGGCCATGACATGGGACCTTTAAGTGAATATGGCATTAACCCTCCTGTTGTCTTTGGGTCGGTTTTCATGTATTTTTGAATAAAGGTTTCCTTTGGGATCCAGACAGGCTGGACCAGTGGGTGCTGAACATCCGGAGGAATAAATGGACCCCCAACGTTTCTTCTCGCCTGTGCAGTGCACACTTTGAGTCATCACTTCAGCACGGACTCATGGGTACAGATCCTTTTTTTAAAAAAAAATAACTTGGTTCCATTTGTGAGTGTAAATTGTTGTTACTAATTAAATACATGTTATACATCATACAATGCTAAATAATTGTTATGGCACAGCTTGCACATCAGTGATGAGTAATGCTCTTTTGATTAAAGGCCAAATTAAGATTTTGCCAGTTAAGTATAGAAACATAGAAATCGATTTTTTTTGCAAACCATCACATTTCTCTTCAATTTATGCAAAGACTCTTTATCATAGATAGAGAATTGCCATTTCCCCCACATACTCTATGTTAAAAACAGATGAATTATATTTCCTTTTTTATATTATTTTAATAGCAACATTCATTCATCTGTTGTCATCTTATAACTTATTTATCTTAACAGCTATCACTGTAAAAAAAAGGATTTAATTTCATTTTACTATACAATATTTATCTTTACATTCTGTTCTTGCATATGTCTTATTATATTTACGTGTATATAGATTTCTGCCTGCACTAATTTATTATTCTTAATTTAATTTTGAATTTCTTTTATTGTTTTATGTCTTATATAACTGTTGCATTGTTGGAGGAGCTCGGGACAGATGATTTTCATTGCCATTCCTACACTGTAGCCTATGTGCTATGACATAAATCCTTTGAATCTGAATCTTGGAAACACGTAATTGTTGAATGGATTAACTGCATAGTTAACATGTTGGCCCTCTATTGTCTTTTATAATGCACTCTTACATTTAAAACAACATTATTCAAAAGAAAGTTGAATATCTACAAACCTCAAAAAGTTATTTTATGTGTTTTTGTTTATTATTTTTATTAGGGAAGGAGATGCCTGAAAAACACTGCAGTGCCCACCATTTTGTATTTCACCAATGGCAAAGAACAACAGCCTGGAAGGAGAAGCAGGTGAGCAGCAATGACGAGGTCAGTGACACTCCTAGTTCGACTGTTGACAGCAATGAGGAGGTTGCAGATGTCGACCATGGTAGTGGTGAAAACAGTCTTGCTGCTGATCAGAGCAATATCATTATGATACAAGGCACACCTGAAGAAGCCTTTGTTGTTCCACATGTGGAGCGTAATGACATTCCAACAGCCAACAGTGAGGATGTTGGTTTGGGGAGCAGCAGCCAACACACAGACTCCGCCTCTGTTCACTCTCACACTTGGGCTTTAAACCAAGACGGGTCATACTGAATAGTTTGTGCACACATTTGTAACATGTGATCTTTCTTTCATGTAGGACGCTTGAGGGAAGTTGCAACGCCTCGGCCAATGGGATGTCTTCTCCACGTGAAAGACATTGAAGGCATCATTTATAACTTGAGACAATTTTCCAAAAGTTATGACTTGTATTGGCTTAGGTAGTAATGGATTACATCTAACACGAATCAAGATCGTATTGAGAAAAATGAAAGTGTAATCCTTAGTTACATAGGAAAAGATGTAATCGGATTAGTTTAACTTTTTTTAATAATAGGGAAACTCAGGATTACAATCTTATTCAAAACCTAAAAACAGCATATATATGTAAAAGGATCAAATGGTATCTCTTCTCTGAAGCGGTACTGTTCTGTAGGCTAATACTTTCATTGTGAATCTACACCTACTGCCTGAATCTGCTTTATGGTATTATATTATACATTTAAGTAAAAAAATCATATTCATATTTCTTCTCTCCTGTGTTTATTTGCATTGCATTTGATATTGAGGTAATCCAAAACAAAAAGAAAGTTATCAGGTTACATTACTTTTATATCTTGATACTCACATGAAGTTACTGGTTGTGTTTTTGGCAAGTAGCCCTCCCAACCCTGTGCATAAGTTATATCATTGTAATTACTGATACAGGTGTTGCACATCTTTAATTTATTTTCTAGTGTACTTAAGTCATAAAATGATTCGAAACCTTTACTTTTCATAAAAAGCAAGATGTAACTTTCAATGTGGCTTTATCACATTTTCAATGTAAATAGATCTGATTAAATAAAGAGTAAAAGCACAATCTTAAATGTTGACAGTTATCATTTTCCTATGCTTATTGTTAATGTAGTGGTGTTATAAACAAAATGTTGTCGTAAAGGAAATTAAGATGTTTTTTATTTGTTGACAAAAGATTTAAAGTTGATGCTCACAACATGTGGGAACATTTATGGAGAACATTTTTTCTATTGTAAAACAAATATTTATCTGCATACTGAACTAAACTCTCTAAAAGGTATTATCTTCTGTGACGGTACGACCCTGAAGGGATTGTGGGTGTTGCACTTCATAATTACATTCGATGGTATGCTTATGACGTTGATGCCAACATACATGGGACTAGGGGAGACCTTCCTGTTGTTTGCATTGTCACTGATAAATGACAGCGTAGTATTCATTGTCAAGATTTTGTGTTTTTAAACGTGGGACTCTTTTCAGACTGCTCCGGCTTGGGAAAAGATTTGAGCCTTAATGTGTAATGTTTTCTGTATTGTATGGTAAGCTTATCCTTTCATTTGATAGTCCCATTTGGATGTGATAGCTAACATGTTCAGTAAGCAGTAGACAAAAGAAGTGAAAATATGAATGTAATTTATTTTCAATATTTACATAAATACAGAATTATTTTAACAAATAAAATAACAAAAAACATCATAACAAATACAAAATAAAAGGTTTGACAGACAGCCATGCCCAGCATGGGCCTGGAGAGCTACAGAGTCCATTGGGGGAAGAGGGGGGGTGGGATGTGGGGAAGAGGAAGAGCAGCCATGTCAACAGTGTTATGGCTACAGATGTAATATCTAACTCAACATTAGCCATGACAGTCTGGGCTTAGCAAGGGCCTTAGAATACATACTCTAAAGGCCAAATCCAAAGACAGTGATACTGACTAAGCAGTTCACAGTCTTTGGAGGTGGTCTTTCAGGCAATTGGCTGGTGACTTAAAAAAATATAATTTCCCCTAGGGGTGAAATGAACTCCATCTCGCAAAAACAGCCCAGGACTGTCATGTCTCATGTTGGAGTGGTCAACAATGGCACCATTTAGGCTATGAACCAAAGTAGCCATAACACTGTTAACAAACTTCCGGGCCTTGTCAATTTTGACAGGATTTGCACCAGCCCTCCACCGGCGCCTCTGGTTCATCTGGGAGAGCATGATCTTCATGCCAGGGTGCCGATGGTGAAGCTGGTACAGGTCCTCCTTCATCTGGTTCAGCAACTGAACACTGGGCACATCCCCCAAGTCATTGCCGCCACAGTGGATGAGGAGGACCTCCGGGACTGCTCTTCCTCGCAGGGAGTAGGAAAAGAAAGGGAGGACACCTCTCCAGCGCAGTCCACCCCAACCGAACCAGCACACCCTCAGGTCGAGGCCAAGGTTGCTGCCGATGGTCTCTGTAGCTCTCTGGGCTCCACGCCGGACAGAGCTCCCGATTATCCATACAGTCACTATGGGAGGAAAATAAATGAGAGCAACAAATGCTTCAGATCATGAGGAATATCAAATAAAGGGTTGCTCATTTTGTTCCTTTGACAATAACATACAAAATAACTGAAATCACACCTGTATGGTTAAAAGTAACAAGAGAGCAAAACCTCAAAAAACAGATTAACAGCACACAGTTTATATATATATATATTTATATACTGTGTGCTGTTTATCTACAATTGTGCACACATGTATATGTATAGTATGTTTGTGTGTAATGTCAACCATCTGAAGTCATGTAAAGTGAGCCAGGACCATCAACTTACAGGTTGTGCAGTTTGGCGTGGAGGCGGTTGCCATCTTCTTTTTTCTTAATGCTGAAATAAATAAAAATGGTTTAATCAATATAAAAGCACCTTTCTTTTTCTACAGTCATATTTCATTAATCAAATTTAATTCACGCAACACTGGCCATATCTCTGCTAGTTTACAAAGTTTAGTTACAAATGACATTTATATTTGAAAAACGGTGAAGCACTTAAAAAACAATTGTATAGTGTAGGTTCAAGAACATTTAAATCAAAAGGACAAGTTTTGTAAAGTTACAGGGTATCTTACCTTCAGAATATGCCGGGAACGAGCAGTGACCGCAAGCTGGGTTGTTAGCATAGGTTGTTAGCTTAATACTGAGAGCATGTTAGCTTAGCTTTTTAGCCTGAGCTAGGTCTGGAACCAGTGTTGCCAACTCCTTAGTAAGAAAAGTAGCTATTGGCTGTCCAAAAAGTCGCCAGAAGTCGCTGAATGACGTCATCGCCTAATTTGCATATCATGTAATGGCGGCTGTAGAAGAGAGCATGGTAGAGGGGAGTACAAAAAACGTTCCCAACCCTTCAAGGATCAAAACTTGAAACCACCGGAGTTAAATCCAGACGACAGTTGATCAGAAATATCTCTATTCTGCAATGTAAAATTACTTTTTTGCTTTCCCGTGTCACATTATAGTGTGAAAGTGAGTGAAGAAACATTTACATTTTACATTTAAATCCCGCTCAAAACCAGGACGGCTTGGCAGTTGGCGCATGCGCAATTCATTTGCAGTCTCGACGCGGGGGAGTGTGGTTGTCTCCTCGCTGCTCTCACTGACTGTAGCAGCAGCAGCTCTGCTGCCGCCAGGCAACTGTCAGTGTGAGCGCCTGTGAGTACTATGGGAGGGAGGCGGGGCTCACGGCAGCTCGTTAACTGCAGAACAATACGTGGGTCGCCAAACACCAGAAAAGTCGCTAATAACACCATTATAAATCGTTAGAATAGCCAAGTTGGCAACACTGTCTGGAACGTCGCGCTCGGTGGCAGCAGGTCCCGCCCTGTCCCACCTCGGCCCCGCCTCAGCACCGCCTCTTTGCCCTTATTTGGAGCAGGCGGGAGAAGGCGGGAGTTAGACTCTGACGTCACTGTCGAGCCGTTAGTGGCCGACTCCGCCTACTAAGGGCTTCATGGCAACTCTGCAGAATCCTATGGGTGACGTCACGGACCCTACGTCCATTTATATATACAGTCTATAGTCAACATCAACCTTTTTGTATCCGAAATAGTTCCAGATGGCAGATGGCTTTTCTTTTAGGAAGTAAATCTTCATTCTCGCCGGTATTGTCCTCCTGTGCCTCCCTAATTTTTTACCGGTGTTTTGATAGTCTGCAAACTAGCGGGGCGGGGCTGCGCCTGCTGTGATCTGATCAAGAATGATTGTGATTGGTGGTTTGCTGTGCATGCAGAGCCTGCATGTCACTCACTCAAGTACCCCTGACATGGCAAGTTTTCCTTTTGTAGCAAGCAGCAAAATAATTGTAACATGACGTGTTTGAGTTAATGTACCTACTTATTATCGCACACCCTAATTTTTTTTTAATAAAATCGCACGTCCCTGCGATGTGAATATCGTGCATGCGCATATCGCGGTTATCGCCATGACACGATATATCGTTCAGCCCTAGTTGCCAGGCAACAGCTTCGGTTCATGTTAATTTACAAACTCTTCAACTAGAACCGTAGTTATATTTAAAAACATTTTAGAAGGCCTCACGAAATACCTTAATGTAAATTTAAATTTAAATGTGAAGGAATGTGTGTATAACAAAATACATCCATCATAAACAATACCGGAAACACACGTAGGCAAGATCCTCAGCTCGGTGATTTGATGGTTTAGCCGCAATGCATGTTGGGAAATGGTGTTTATGCGATGTGAAATCCGAAAACATTTTTTTAAAATAAAAGAATACTTTATTCCGAGTGTGCTTGCTTTTCTCTCTCTTATCACCTTCCCTGAATTTTACTCAGGTGTAACTAAAGCCTGATTTAAGGGTTGTTTATATTTCACATCATTAATCAGGATCTGCAAAGTAACTAAAATAAATGTAATGGAGTAAAAATACCAGATTAACCTCTGAATTGTAGTGGAGTAGAATTGCTGTTTTGTTTAGTAATGGATATTGAATATGGAATAAAGGTTTTTACAAGACCTGGTGTAACAATAATCAAAAAGGACATTAAAAGAGCTCCAGATGTTAAGTATCTAAACAAAACAGCATACCTGAAATGTATATTTAAATACTTTATTAAGGGCAGTGAGTTAATTTTTCAAAGCAGTGTTATAAGTGTCATAGACAGTGTTACATTGCTATTATTATCCTTAAAATATATGTAAAAAAAAAAACCTTATGATCTTTTTCTTTGAGTGGTTTACTAATGACAATTAATTCTGTTTTTGCTATTGATGGTTTCATTTTTGTGAAAAATAATCAAATAATCAAATTCAATAACGTACTTTAACCACTAGGTGTCCCTTTCTATCAACTGTGCACCATTATGGTGTAAATACAGCCTATCTACCAATTGCATCAAATATAAAATTCAGCCGAATTAGTGTTGATACGGCAAGGAGACGTATTGTGTGAAAATACGTCACGTTTTCAGTTTTGGCGGCAGCTCTTCCTGTTTGTCTAGAAGTCTTCTCATCAGGGCTCTATAAATAGAGAACTATGGCAGATATGTAATATTTAATGCAGCCGAACCGTGTATTACAATGCCGTTATGTGATGACTTTCAAAGAGAAAAGCAAGCACACTCGGAATAAAGTATTATTATATATTTTTTTAATGTTTTCGGATTTCACATCGCATAAACACCATTTCCCAACGTGCATTGCACCTAAACCATCGAATCACCGAGCTGAGGACCTTGCCTACTTCTGTTTCCGATATTTTTTATGACGGATGTATTTTGTTATACACACATTCCTTCACATTTACATTTTAATTTACATTAAAGTATTTCGTGAGGCCTTCTAAAATGTTTTTAAATATAACTACGGTTCTAGTTGAAGAGTTTGTAAATTAACATGAACCGAAGCTGTTGCCTGGCAACGCAATCGCACAACGTCACGTCCGTTAATTCCACATCCACACACATGGATTAACATTGATTTAATACATTAATGTAGCCTTTGTTTCTGCTAAAAGAGGTGTCGACCAGCTGGGGCAACAAGAACATCGGTAATACACTTGATTGGCAATGAAAGAGCCACATTATTGTAGGTCCTTTTTATCTGAACAATCGTCCATACAGGTGCCCAGAGACAAATGTGTATTATGTGATATTGGGCTATAAATTGACACTTCACTGATTGACTACGGAGATTTGTTTTACTTAATGCTTTATAATCATCGTGTTCATCATGATCACAGACAGTCTGATCACACTTCCTGTTAACATCTTACAACATAGGCCTATCGAGTTTTAGGGGATCGGAGAGACAACTTGATTACTGCGCCTTCTCTTGGCTCTGTTTTTAGGCTTCACATAATCCAGACTTCGGCAAGTCAGAGGTCATTTCAAAGAGTTCCTATGGGCGGTTTGACATTTTCAGATTTGTGTCCCTGTCCCTTCTGATGGTGAACGTCTGACTTGACAGCAGAATATCCTGCAGGAACAGTTGAGATTATTTGCCAGTTGCCCTGCATGCTTTTTGTGGTTGTAATTAGAACAGTTGGCCCTATTCTATTCCCCCCAAAGCACTGGACAAACTAAACGTCTGACTTGATCACGCCACAGAGGAAAACATAACTGACAGTCCTACAGTGCTCTAAACCAGACGTAATTGAATCCACCCAATTGTTGGTGAGGCGTTTCACTGCCGACCAATGGCCTCACCGACGCCAAATGAATTACGGATCATCTGGGGAGTATGAACATTTGAACATGTTTTGTCAATCCACCCAATTTGTGTCTGCATATAGTACAAATGAGCGAACATTTATAGACCTCAACTTCCATTGTTCATTGGTTACGACAAATGTGGGTTTCCCTTTCCTGTGGTGCGGTCTATAGGTTTTGATGCATGTAAATGTTCTGTAAAGGCTAAAATAACATTTGAATTGTATCTCTTCTGATAGATGTCGTAGTGCAAGTGCAGTTTTCAAGCTTGTGTATTAGTGTTGTTTCTTTCTAAAATTGACATTTGTCGTACAGATGAAGCAATACAATTCCAAGAAAAATACTTTGTGAAAAATAAATAACAGTGGTCACTGCTGCAATTCACTAACAAAGTCATGACTAAATAGAAGCTATATAAAAATATGTAATGCAATTGTTGTTGCTGATATTATTGTCTTGTCATGTGCATGATGCTGCGATTTAATATTTATATATTATATCTGCTATTTCCATATGTAAAACACGTGTACAGCACCTGAGCATTCTCTTATAGCGTTATACTACCTGTGGATATTCATATTTCAGAAGCTGACTCCACACATGATGACTGTATGAATATTTCATAAAGCTCTGCATGAGCTGCTGAAAACAGTCAGTGAAAAGTCGTCTGAAGCCAGGTTGATTTCTGTGTGCTGCAGAGTAAATAAAGTCCTCCAGCTCAGTGCTGAGTGACAGATTTACAGATAAGATTAATTATTAATAACTGAAGAGGCTGCAGGCATTCTGACCACAGTTCAGTCCTCATATTAAACCATTGATCCCTCCAGAACAATCCACATGCAACGGGAATCCACCAAAATGCCACTTCAGATATAATTGCCAGAAATCAAACACTGTAACTATTACAAATCATTATGTTTAAGGGGGAAAAAGACGCTTCAAACATAATCTATATTCAACAGGAATCCGCAGACATGTGAGTTGTAAATTACTTTCTTAGTTAATAACGCTTCGATTTACATTTGTCCACAAAGGTTACACATATAATCTATACTGTGAGAATCTCAAATTCAGAAAGTCTAGTTGAACATATTATTTACACACACTTATTT